>NW_022987797.1:2062307-2094807 GCF_902827165.1 Trematomus bernacchii | reverse complement strand
ATAAACTAATGTACAGTTTTTAGAAGGTAAGCATGTATTGTGTAGCATTGCAGTAGTACGTGCCACTTCATTGAAGAGCTAGTATGTTTATATTCCCTGTAGCCACCAGTAACTGCATTTTTGTTCATGCCTGCAGTTTTCCCCTGGTAGGACAGCCTATTATTGCGAGGCCAAGTGGTTGTGAATGCTGCTGTCTACAGAGACAGTCAGAGCAGGTTTACCTCTCTGATCGATATTTATGTTCTTCTCCTGGAATGATGTTCCAGGAAAAATGAAGAATTGAAGACACTCTTCTTTCCATTCCCTTCCTACCTTATGCGTATCTTTATTAAGCTCTTTTACACTACACATACAGATTACCGATGTTGTGTTATACCAGAATGCAGGTTTATTATGCTTAAAAACAAACTAAAAACATCGTTTTTCATGCACTGGTCAATTTTGATATTTTGTGCTATTTTCATTCTATAACATGTTTTCTTTCAGGCTTTTGGAAGGAAAATGTACAAAATACACATTTAGGTGTTTATTTTACTATAGTTTGTCTATTTGCGTCTGTAGATTTCTCCTAAATTCACCAAAAGTTAGCTTTCTAACATAACATAAAGTACCGCGACCGCTGTTTGCACCATGTCATCAGAGGTATCGTTGGAAAGCTCCGTGTCTCCTGCACAATCTCATCGGATCCAAATATGGTCATTTCCTTTGTATCAGCAACCAATCGTGAAAGTACAAAGGGGTCTTAAACCAAGAAACGAAATCTCATTGGCTGGTGTCAATTTCTGACAACGTGATTCGTTCAGATGCGTCACGTGGTGTGCTAAAACACTTCTTGGTTTAGCTTTCGCTGGACATTTAAATCTCAAAATGGCAAAAGAACAGCGAAAAAAACGTTCACAGAGAAGACGACAACAATTGTCACTTGCACGAAGCAATGTTAGACAAAAAACAAATGATCCCTAACACGAAATACCTTCACGGAGTGCGTCGAGGCGCAAGCTGTCATCCAAAGAACAGGAGGGTTTAGGTAGCGCCACAGAACAATCTTTAAAGGTCGTTTTCTCAAAATGAGTTTTTTCTCATATTCTGAGTGAGAGATTTCCACTTCAGTAGCACGTACATACACCAAACCTTCCAGTTATATTCCTATCAATATTCTCAAGGTTTTTACAGAAGGGTTTGTTTATATATCATTCATAGCCTGAATTATATAACATTTTATACCTAAAAACATGGCGAAAATTGATATTGAGCTGTTGACAGTATTTTCTGATTATGGAGTGATAAAAAGAGATATCCAAAATCCCTTCTGTAAAAAACTTTAGATTCTAATACTGTATGACTACAAAATGAAACAAGAATTTCGAACCTGAATTTCTCCAATGTTCAGAATTGTGTTCCTGAAATTTATTAAAATATGCGCATATTTAATTAGATTATCGCTCATTTGCATGGGGGGGGGGGTGCGGTGCCCCTACACATATAATCAAATTATGTGGGAAACACTGGATAATAATAATAATAATAATAATAATAATAATAATAATAATAATAATAATAATAATAATAATAATAATAATAATAATAATAATACAAAATAATACTTTTTTAATTATTATTATTTTTTTTTAATACAAATTTAAAAAATGTAATCATCTCGCGACCCCCACTTTGGGAACCCCTGCTCTACATCATGGACGCGACAATTACACATATCGTTGGAGATGGTCACATTCAAATGGATAGGGTATAGATGTCCCTTTAGTCATTGGTGGAGTGAAAGGCAGCAGGTTAACACTTAACTTGTGATGAAGTGTATCCCATAGACATACTCACCAAAACAACACTATGTGGTGAGATATCAGATACTACACTTTAGTAAGGGTCAAATTCATCTGAAAATGTATGACACGATAAAGCAACATCCGGTTATTCATTTCCATTTGAGACTAATAAAGACATTCACATGGCCAAACATATTATAAAGGTATAAGCCTTCTACTGTTCCAACTTTCTTTATTTTTTGAGTCCTGATATGTGCCAAGAAAATAATCCCCCTGCCACCTGTACCAGTAACAAGACAGCAAGATGGATCTATAAATTGTACACACTTAAGAGCCAGCTGTTAGCTGACAGCGACGATACAACAATAAACGAGGCCACGGTGTCCTCCATATTGTGTTTGTGCCAGTTGTCGATCAATCCTATTTTGCTGCGACCATTTGCTTCGTCTCAACTTTTACCCCCTTGTAATGGACGCAGGCGCATTAGATCACTCCCCCTCTGCACCGGTCAGAACCTTGTCACTGTTTGCCTGATTTGCTGAGGGGTTCCTAAGCCGGCCAATCACAGTGTTAAATGGAGCTGAACCCGTCACCAGATGGGGTTCTCCACTGTTACATCATGAACTGTTGAACCCAATCAGCATGTGGGCCGGTGAAGTGTGAACAAACGGGGTCACACTGTAAGGTGTCAGGTGATACATATTGTGGATCACTCAGGGGGGAAATTGAGGTTTAATACACCTGTGGGTGATTATCAGGGCATAGACTGCAGGGAAATGTGTGAACTGGTCTCTCGCATGATCGCTCGGGGCTCTCATGTTACAGTAATGTGCTTGACAGATACAGGCGACCTGAAGTTTGCACTGCTATACACCTCGGCTGATTACAGGGGCTTTCAGAGAGTGGGAAATAGGTTATATTCTGATAACTGTAATGGAGGCACTTACACTTATATCATGGCTGACTAAAAACAGGCCACTTAAATATCTTTGTAAATATGTATTAAATTAGATATACATCAAAAATACTATATTGATACAGCAACTAAAACAAAATAAATTAACTTTAAATAATGCACAAAAAATGCAAAATGGCATTGAATTATGCCCAATACAGACAGACAACCACTTTGCTTTTTCAACACCAATTGATCAAGTACGATTATAATAGCTGCTCTAAGCTTATTTTTTCTTGACCTTCGTTTTTTGGTCTTCTTTGGCTTGGAGTGGCATTTGCTTCTGAAACAAGTAGAGTCAAGGTCAGTGTCAGGTTCTGAACACTTGGTAGGATTACAGTGGTAATAGAAAGACTGACCTTACATCTACAATGTCTTTCAATCAAGCTAGAAACTATGCTACCTTCAATGCAATGCATTCAAATCCTGTTTGTAGCCTAACACATTTCTGCACCAACAAATGAGTATATACTCAGCTTTGAGATATCGCTGCTCCTCCTAAACAGTTAAGTATTGTTCTCTTCCAAAGTAGAAATAAAACATTCAGGAACAATTGAATATACCTGCAGGATATGCACTTTGTTGAGGTTTCAAAAAGTACAGCACTTAATTCTAATCTTCACTATTAAAATGTCTATTTGATGTCTAATTTCCATTGAAAAGAGTGTGTTTTCTCTCTAAAGCGTAGGAAGGAGTGAGTGACATATGTATTTTATTATTTATCTCAGAGGTAATAGCAGCTTCCAGACGGGGGACGCTGTCCGTGATAGGGTTGCAAAGACGCTGAATGTGTTCAGGTTCTTTTTAAAGGAACATCTCGTGAAAACAGCCTTTGAGGACTGCGGCAGCTTTTACTGAGCGTGCCAAGGTTAGCTGTTGAAGCCGTTAGCTCAGTGGATTCAACTGCCAACCTTGTGTTGTTATTGCAGAGGGGGCAAAGAGAGAGACAGGGGATTAAACAGAACTCCCACGCAGCCGTATTACTCTATTAATCAGCTGTCTTTGTATATCAAGGTTTAACAAGAGGTTGCTTGGTGCATGTCTGAGAGACAGGTGCATTTATTTGAAGGAGCAGGGTCTTGAGCTTGAGGGTTTCTCTTCTTATTCTTTCTCATTTTCTCTGGCATGTCAGGTGTGTTCCTATTTTATTTGATCAATCTTCAGTGTACATGATTCACTCAGTCTTTCTTTTTCACTCCTACTCATCCCCTTTTCTTTCTGGGTTCATTATTTATATGTTGCCTCTGCCTCCTTTTGGTGCCCGTTTCTATTTTCTGTCTTCACTCACTATATCTTGGCGCTCACCTCCCTCCCTATTACTTTACGTTTGTATCTTGGGTTCATAAAAGTCGCTATCATTCATCGTCCCAAAAAGGGCAGCAGTTTTGTAAATAGTCTGATTTGTGTTTCTTTCTTCTGAAGAGCAACATATCTTGTAGAAATCTTAACTATGACTAGGGTTGCTATATGAGGATTACTTGCGGCCTTTCAGCCCAAAGTGTGCAACCTTCTGAAGACACAAAGTGGCCTTTAAACAAGGGGTGTAGTTGGGAGTTGTTTGTTGTAGCTTTGTTATTTGACTGCAGGGTGTTTGTGAATGAAACAGATTGCAGCGCCTGTACAGTTTATATGTACATCTCTTACAAATCGCTCTGAAAACGTTCAAGGTGTTCTTCTGTTGGTTAACTTAGATGTTCCTGAAGTATTAGTTTCCATGCATTCTCATACTCGATGATTGCGAAGGATTATGTGTTGTTGAAATCTCATACATCAGTTGTTTGTTCAGCAGTAGTAACTTGTTACTCGCAAAACAAAACCAAAACATAACGTCGCTTCATACAATGTGAGTTGAATATAGTTGCATTGGCTCCCCTGAACTTTGAATGGACCAACCACTGCTGTTTAAAAAACTGTGCACAGCTTGAGATCTTCCCCGGGAAACCTGTCACATACGCCAAGTTTGTAATGCCGCGAATGCAAGGACTTTCATCATTGGGCCATGGGCTCAATTACCATAATTCCTTGTACTATTATTTGAAGATACAGTGACTCAACTCACAATAAATGTGTTGTAAATAGTAGACCATTTGCCAACAAAGAAAACTTAGTTAGAAAAAAAAAAGTATTAACTTATCAGGCGGCCATATAGCTCACTTCGTACAGCTGGCAGGACATGAACTGAGGCCCAGTCCCTGCTGTGGGGGACGCAGGGTTCAAATCCGATCCCTTTGTAAACTAATCATTTGAAATAACTTACAAAAAAGCACATGTTTCTTCAGTCAAGTTTTAAAAATGAGGAATACTAAGCAGCAAGCAGATCAGTTCCCCTCTCTGCATCCAGAGGTCACACATCTTTCTCCTCCTTCCTTACTCCTTCAATGGCTTCACCTCCTCTCGTGTAGTCTATTGACAGCCTTTACACCCACCCGTACAGTGGAAGCACCACTCAAACCTGCTTGAATACATAGTGTCCTTCTGATAAATCCACACTGTACACAAGCCTCACATTCACCTTGCAAGTGTTGTTACATATCCACTGTGTGTTCACTTGTTTACCAGCCTATTCAATGTTCAATGTTCAATGTGCATGTGTGGAGTTCAAACCGTCTTTGTATAACTTCTACATTTGTGCAATGTTTGTCCTTGAGTGGTTTTCAATGTTTGTTAAACCAACAAAAAACCTTGTAGCATGAAAATGGTTGGCGCTCTATTTATCTCTTAAGTCCTTTACTTTATGGACTGATTGCTTGGACATTTTTTTCATTATCTTTTGTAGATTCACATCCATTTTTGGGTCCAAGGAATGAAAGAAGTGCTAACGTTTTTAGGACATTTGTATTTATTTTGAAACCTATGTATGGCTGCATTGCACTGTAAGTCTTACATATCCTCAGGATGTGATTTCCCATCATGTTCAAGGATGTAAAGCTTTCAGTCACTGAATTCTTAAACTGAGATTATTTTTGATATAAAATGAAATATTCACAAAAATGGATACAACAGTCTTTAAAGAATACTTAAGAAAACTAGATGTCACCTTTGAAAAAGTTGCTTCTTTGAACTAAGCTCTTCTGTTCCTACACACGTTTTGTTTAGCATGTTCCTGATGTGTTCATCCATCTGCATGATGTTTATGAGTTGTGTTTGACTCTTTGTATGTTTGTATAAACAGAGTATCTTCACCTTGGGATCAGATGTGTCCAGTATGTTTGTGGCTAACATATGTATATGTGTCTGTAAGAGAGTGTGTGTTTATCAAGGATGGCTACCAAGGGTAAACCATCTTCGGTGTGTTCTGTATGACTGTGTGAATATGTGTTAGTGCATGTATTGTGTTTATGTGTGCATGCCCCTCTGTGTGCTTGATTTTGTGTGACTGCTTTGCAAATATGGTTTCCTATTCCAATGTGACTATGTGCATACCGGTGTGTATTTGTGTGTGACGGGCTGTGTGTGTGTGTGTGTGTGTAGGTGCATCTACCCAGGACTCGGATGCGATGGAGCCGGAGAAGCAGGTGGACAGCACGGTGAAAATGGCCGGAGTGATCGCAGGGATCCTCATGTTCATCATCATCCTCCTCGGGGTCGTCCTCACCTTCAAACGCAGGTAGGTGACAACCTGACATCAGGACACATCATAACACTTAAGGATGTTATGCGTAGCATTTTATATAGAAGATTCCCGTAACCCGAAGACAAAAGAATTGGTAGTCTCTATTGCGCTGCGCTTTAATAATGGTACTAGGGATAAATATATAAATAAAGAAATATTGCATTATCTTTATAGCACTTTTCATACACAGGATATACTGTATTTCAAAGTGCTTCAACAATTTGGCACACAACACAAGTAAAACAGAAATAGGATATTTAATTAAAATTAAATTAAATAGGGTTATGGTTAGGGTTAGGGTTAAACAACATATAACCCACTCAGTAACAGTAAGAATGATATAAGACACATTTAGTAAATATAAATAATAAAAGGAAATACATCGATAACTAATAATATAAACTAAATAAATGAATATATAAACAATTAAGTAAAACAACTTCTACCAATAGAATGAGGATATTGAAATATATATAATATGTTTTCAGCTGGAGTTTCAAAATGTTTTATTGCATTTAGAATTTCTTCGGATGTCACACAGTTGTTAACAGTGTAGTGAATAGGGGCACTTTAGGTCCTTCTGTAATATGAGATTGATTTTGAGTTCTAGTTACAAAACTAGAAGAGGCCTTTTGTTTCCACTGGAAACTCAACTGAAATTGGTGAGCAGAGGATTTGAAAGACATAAAATAGAGGCTACCAATGATCTTTATGACCATGTTGTTATAGTTACTATTGTATAATATCATTTGGCGGGGAATAAAATGCTAAATGTAACATCTTTAAACCACAAGATCAAATACATTGACAGACAGATAGATGTAAATGTTAGGTGTCCTCATATTTGATATGCAGGTAGAAATGAGCAGATAGGCATGCAGAGGGAAATATGCTTCATTTGAAATGTATGTACAAGGGAGACAATATATCTGGAGGTGAAATCATTTTAATATTTAATAAAGCAGATTTAATGAGAATTGAAAATATTTCCGTGTCAACACAAACCCTTCGTTTAGATTAGTATTGAGAAAAAGTCAAGTCTGTACTTTATATTTTCTAACCCTTCTAGCCAAAAAAAAGGCCACTATTAGAGGTTTAGATATTTGGAATATGTTTGATGTAACTTTGTTCCCAGACACACAGCGCTCTGTGTCTTTGATCACATGCACACTGGCTCGCCACCATCACCTGCCTTCCTTTACTTTCTCTAATTCTCTACATCACTTCATCCATCCCTCTCTGCATCACCTTCATAATGCTTATACATTTTGATTTGCTAGGAATCACATGTTTGATTTTTTTGTGTCATTCTTGTGGGTGTCAGTTTATACGTTCACATTGCTGAGAAATCAAAATTGAAGGAAAGGACAGTTATTTATTTTCGAATGCAAAAAAAATGTAATAAGCACACTTTTTTTGTGATGTAAGGAGTTGAAGCGCACATGCTCCACAAAACAAAATGGAAGGCATGTGGATGTCTTGATCCGATTGCCCAAGGGGTTGAACGCTGAGTCTTTAATTTAACCGAATATCCAAATGAAAAAACGGTGTGGACTTGAAACATGTTTCAGAAAGACTACACAAACATTTATGGCCGTTTGATCCTGTAAAATCTGCAGTGTCGTTCTTTTTGTGCAGCGTTTTAACATTTAGAAGTGCTCATTGTGAGTGTGAGATTATTAAACTAGATCAATGTTGTAATCGAGGTAGAAGCTGGATCACTGCTGTATTGTTATGATACAGATACGATACGATACGATACGATATACTTTATTGTCCCCGTAAGGAGATGTGTTCTGGACTCCGTCCTGCAGTTCCGCATGTACATGTACATATACAAACATAGTAAACATTAAAATACATACACATATCATCACTCATACACCGTTTGAACAAACACAGGATAATGTTTGATAACAAGATAATGTTTACTCCATGCACGAACAGTACCACAGTGAGGGAAACTATTGCATACCTTATTGCTAGTCAGACTACAACATTACATCCATCTCAAGTGAGCAAAAAGGAGGATGGAGAGTCAGGAAGGGCAAAAGGTCAGTTAGCAATGCTAATCCGACGCTAACTGCTACGGCTATATCCCAAACACCAGGAGGATACTAATAGAGCAGAGAGCCGGAAAATGCAAGGAGTTAGGTATAGGTAGAGACTTCAGAAGAGGGTGCTGGTAATAATATAAGAGAGAAGAAGCAAGAAAGGCAGGAAGTATGAAAATGTATGATGTTGGAAAAGTATGAGAAATGAAACTTAGCAGCGCTGGTTAACGTCAGGGTCAAATGGATATGCTAATTGCATGCTAACCAGAATAACAGGGCATAATATACATACAAATGCAAATTAGAGGGCAACCACCACCAGAGTAGGAAGAGGAAGCAGTTGAGATGCTGCTCAGATGTTATCATTAACTCAAGCTAACTCAAGCTAACTCAAGCTAACTCAAGCTAACTCAAGCTAACTCAGGCTAACATTTAGGCTGAAAGTTTGTGTCCAATTCAAATAGAAACATTCAGCATCTATGAAAGTATAAAAGACAGA
Source organism: Trematomus bernacchii (assembly GCF_902827165.1). Taxonomy (NCBI): domain Eukaryota; kingdom Metazoa; phylum Chordata; class Actinopteri; order Perciformes; family Nototheniidae; genus Trematomus; species Trematomus bernacchii. Next base: position 2,085,902 of record NW_022987797.1, on the reverse strand, counting down.
TAGAAAGAAAGCCAAGCAGATATAGAGAAGATCATACTCTTGAGGATGAACATATATAATGATGACATTAAAAGTAAGTTGCAAGAAGGAAATATCCAATCTTGAAGATGATAGTATGGAGACCAGAAAAGTGAGGAAGACAATGATGCTCAGAGAAAGAAAACTGATAAAAGTCATGCAGACAAATAGATTCGGACAGTGGGAGGTTTACCATATCATAGACCGCTTTCGAGGTCATCTATATTTCATCCCACACACTGAAGCCAGTCGTCCGGGTCAAAGAAAAGTGTTTTTTAAATTGAAAGTGTCTTACATGCCTTTCAGAGCCCATTAATTATGCTGCGACAACACTTTGTCGTGAAGTGAGCACGCACAACTGTCCAATTAATCTTTCAGAACGCCGTTACACGTGTTCCAAATGGACTTTGTTTCTCAAGAAAAGCCAGGAGGGTGTTGCTAATAATGCAATGTAAAAGTGAATAACGCCGGACATGGCTGAAGTCTTAATGGGGATTCGATGTTTCTACAGCCATGTGGCCCCGAGGGCTCATACAGCCGGCACCAGAAGATACACTTTTCATAAAAAGGTTGAGAGGAGAATGGATGAATAATGAATGTTAGTGAAGCTCCCTAAACACTCGCTGCTTCTTTTCTGTGTGTGTGTTATGCCTGAGCAGCAGACCTCCGCTAAGTAATGGAGAAAAGGTGACGTCTCTGCAACTCCAAATTGATGGAAAAATATGTTATTTCAACTTCTTGAACCTCTATTTCCTTTCATCAAAACACTTTAAAATTCAGACCCTGCAGACATGTTTTGTGATTGTATTATATTTGAAGCTTTAATTCTGCTTTCATGGTAGGTCAAAGAGAGACTCTGCCTTGATCGACCTACTTGGTGTAATGGCTTAGAAATAAACATCTCAAAGAAATAGCACATAGATGAGGTTACACTTTATCTCACTGATTTTAAACCTGTCAGATAGTCAAGGAAACACAAATAAATTACCAGAGCTTTCTTCTGCCTTGTCATAATATCAAAGCCTATGACAAATAGTGTTTGTCAAAGTCTTATCAATCCAAGCAGGCTCCAAACTTGTGTTTGACCAGTCTGTGACAATCAGCACTGTGAACTCTAGGGCTGCATGATTTGACAGCTATTGCAAATAACAATATAATACTTCCTATGAGAAGGAATGATCCTATTCAAAAATGTAATCACATTTTCCTTGAAAGATGTATAAAAAAGATCATGGGTCAAGGATTTTGTATTAAGTCTGTTTAATACAATTTGCAGATTGTGATGTCCCTGCAGCACCGCAATTCTTAATTTGGTTAATTAGGATTTAGAACTTGTCAATATTGCGATTTTGATTAAAGTACAAGAGCAGACTGGTCTCTGGTTTCAGACAGAGGGTAAAAATAGGTGGTAAAGCACAGGCATTATGAGAAAAATAAGAGCTTATTGAACATGAAAGCATGGAAACAGCAGGCAAACAAAACATATATCAAGCTGAACAGTTGCATAATAGGGCCCCTTTAACTCTATGGAGCCATAGCAACTATAGTTCTTGTTATTTCACTTCAGGAAGGTTATCTATTTGTATATTACATAATTTGAATTCAGTCCAAAGGAAGAACTATAGGATGGTTAAAGTTACGGACATTGAAATGAATTCTAACCTGGATTAGCCCATGATAGATAAACGGGAAGTGATTGGTCAGTTGTGAGGTAATGGCACAACAACACTGCCCCTTGTGACATGATGAATCATGATGACACATAGGGACTAGTGATGGGAATTATGGCTCTTTGAAGGGAGCCGGATCTTATGGCTCCGTTCCTTTCAAAGAGCCGTTCAAAAGAGCCGTTCAAAAGAGCCGTTTTTTAAAAAAGGGGGCGGGGTTACTAGGTTTATCTGCGAAATAATCACCAGGATAATGATTGACTGCATTGCCAGACCTAATGTCAATAATCTGCATTGTAAACATGACACAAGGTGGCGCCATATCCATGTCATTCATGTCAGTGAATGTACTTTGAATTTACCCTCTGCATGTGTTAAATAAATAAAGTTGCCTTGCCTTGAATGAAATTCACGCAACTCTTAATATTAGTAGTGTGTTTTTAAGTGGCGATGGAGATTATTTGTTGACCCTGCTTTAAAGGATATTTTGCCTTTACAAATGGTGCGCTTTATCACTGCCTGGGTTTTGGTTGAAGTGCATCCAAATGCTGCTGCGTTTTCGCGTTTGGCTCATTTTCCATCCGAAAAACACGTCGTCTATCTGTCCAGTACCACTTGTTATGACTTCTCTCTCTCGCGTATTCCGTTAAGACCCACCCCACCTAACTCCTCGTGCTGAAACCTACCAATCAGAGTAGGGGCGGGTCTTCACAGAATACGTTTGGGGAACAAAATCAAGCTTTTTAAAAGGCGAGTGAATTTTGGCAGGCAGTGAGTGCGGACCAACTTTGATTGAACGATAAGAAGAACGGCTCTCACCAAGTACGACTCGGTTCCCCTCGTTCGTACCAAAGAGCCGTTCAAAAGAATCGGCTCGTTCGCGACCGACACATCACTAATAGGGACTACAGAGGGACATTGGATGTTATCTGAGAGCAACAGGCCTGCCACAGGCTACTGATGCTGCTAGACAAAGGATTAGTACACACCAAAGATGGGTACTATACACACCAATCACACACACACACACACACCAGGGTTTCCGTTAGCCGGTAATTACCGTTTTTTAGCTGGTAGAATTAATTCAAAACCGGTAAATTCAAAACCTGCCGGTCAAAATGTCCGGTAATAATTAGGGATGCTCCGATCGATTGGCCGCCGATCATTATCGGCCGATATTCACTCTTAATAGTTTGATCTGTGCTCTCTATAAAGGCCGATCAGGAGAGCTGGATCTGATCGATATGGACATAAACGCGAGTGAAGTATAACCGGACGAGAGAGAGAGAGATCAGATCAGCTGCTGCATAATCACCTGAAGCCCCGCCCACTGTTTAGCGCGCTGCATGAGAAACTGACGGTCTGTCAGGAGAGAGAGGGAGAGAGGAAAAGAGAGGATCCGTTATTATTCAAAGTTAATGTAAACTTTTGAATAATGTACTTCATCTACTACAAGTAGTTTGTTTGAATGTAATAATTATGTTGTTTGTTGTTTGTGGAATCATTTATTGAAAAATGAATCTGAATTTTTTGATCTGTTACGATTATAAACTGAAGCAATATAAAAATGACTCCCATTAACTGAGTTTTAAACATCAGCATATCCGGTCATAGTCCGGTAATTACCTGCTAACGGAAACTCTGCTACACAATTATTATTATTATTATTATTATTATTATTGAAACATGACCGGTAAGTTTCAAATTTGTCCGGTAAAATAAATTATTTCCGGACATTTGAACATTTGAACATTCCGGCAAGAAAAAATCCTAGCGGAAACACACACGCACACACACACACACACACACGCACACACACATGCACACACAATCACGCGTCTGTTGCTGCTGTTGAAACAGTAAAACCACAGAATGACACAAAGATATTTTCAAAGATTGGTTTGTGGACCAACATTTGCATTTTGGGTTAATGAGCATGCAAACACACAAAGGCAATTTAAATATACACACAGCTACACATGAATACATATTAAAACACACACTAGTGATCTTGACTATCGCTTCAAGATTGTATTAAGTGTGTTTGTTTGGTTTCTGTATGTTTTTCCGCCAAGTAGTGACTTTTTTTTGCCCCTGCTTTTATGGTTGGATATAAAGTGCGACTGTCATATGGCAAGTCAGTGCAATATCACCATCTGTGTGTGTGAGGGAGTTTGTGTGTGTGTATGTGTGCGCACGTGTGTGTGTTTGCTGATGGCCTGATAATCCTCCTTGGGCATTTGAAGCCAATATTGACATGGTTAGAGGCATGGATTGTTACACACGTGGACACACACACAGATTGAGAAGGGGAGAACTCCAGATGGATCTGTGATTGCAAACACGGAAACACTGCCCCCAGCCAAACACTCACACAAATATTGATGTCTCTTCTGCGTCCTTAAAACCAATTTTTACTTCAAGAAAGTTCCTAATGGTACAGAAATATTCACAACAGTTCTGAATATCTTTACAATAAAACACATATTTTTCACACATTTTATTCAAAGCATTACTAAGACTATAACTATTTTCCTACAAGTCCTTGACTGCTACAAAGAATAGGATACCTTAGCTTAAAGGGGCTATAACATGTAATACAGGGTAGTTTTGCGAGATGATTACCATTAGAACACTGAGAACAAATGGTCTTAAACAGTAAATATGTTATGCTAAAGTATAAATAAGGATACATATACACTAAATGTGTGGGCAAATACAGATGGCTGTTTTTTTGATTTGTTTATCACAAGCGCTGGTGGCTGTAAAATGAATGCCTGAGTGTAGAAGCTAAGATCTGAACATTTTGTCATTATTCCCTGACAAAATAACACAAGGGACAGGATGTTGGTGTTCTAAGGAAAAGCTGAACACATTTGTACTGTAAGGGAAAGTGTGCTTTTACTTAGTGCTTAAATTGATCAAATATAAAGAAGCTCAACTGTTTTTTCAAAACTGTGTTTCAACAAATGTAAACACATTCACAGAATAATACTTTTTGCACAAATTGTCGTTGTCTTGCTGCCAAATCATACATCCATTGATTCCAGGCTCATCATTCCAGTACACCAATCACATCCTTCTCTGGCTCTCAACATCTTAACAGCAATGGGTACAATGATAAGCAAACATCCCATGGTTACTTTTGATATGTTTCATTCTGTTGTTTTTCCCATTTTTTGAATCAAACCATAATGTACAAGTACATAAAAACTGTTCTTCGTTTGTTCTGAAAGAAGAATGAGTATCAGTCAAACAAGTGTTGCAAACTTAATATTGTGTTTTCCAACTGAATTGGCAGAGAGAAAAGCTCCTTAAACTCAATATTGGAATAACTTTGAAATAAAAGATTCACTGGTTTCTCTTTGAAGTCTGTTTGAGTGAACATTTCCTCAACACGAGTGACAACAGGATGTGTTCAGATTTAAAGACTGATTGGGTAAAATTCAATTCCTCTGCTAAATACGGCTTCCTGTCCACTTCTATATGCATGTTTCCAGTGTCTCCTGACTCTTTGCGAAGGGTTCCTGGGGCCATTTTGAGAATTCTATCAGCACTCTTAATGAAAACCTACAAAAGTCCCACACACTGGCACACTTTTGTTATGTATTCTGCAAGAGAAAGTCTGCTTTGCAACCCATATGGGGCAGGTCTGATCTTTTCATGGCTGCCTAAACAGATGAACATCAAATGAAATCTGTTCTACCCATCTCAAGCCCTTCACAGATCATTATTTTTCATTGTTTTCCAGACATAGGCTACACACCAATGTGTGTGTATGTGTATATGTCATGTTGAAGGATTAACAAAAGGGATTGTGAATGAGAGTACAACTGTTTTAGCCTCCAGTTTATTGTCAGTGTCAGACAGACATGACGTTGGTTCTTTTCCAGAAAATAATACAAGGAAGGTTATTTTGTGCCAACAGGAATTCATCCTGAGAACAACATGTTGTAGTAAGTCTACCATATCTGCAGACAACAACAGAAAAGAGAGCTGCAGTGTTAAAGAGTGGTGCATTAATGACCTATTTTTGTAGGCCGACCCGAAGTTAGCATTGCAAGTGCTCCCTCGACCAAAAGCAAATGGATTTGTTCCATTGGATTCTCGAATGTTGCAGAAAATAAAATTGGTGGTTAACACAATTTAACGCAGGATAATCTGATTACCACTTTATATTAGTTGAAGCATAAATGCAATTGCCAGAAGTAAAAAGCTAATGTAAACATCACGGACGCTTAGCTTAGCATCATTAAGCTAACGGCGGCTGATGTTCAGCCTGATGATGTTTAGTAGTCACATTTAGTCACTAAGAAGCTTCGTAAATCCACCAGTGGGCTATTTACTACCGTAAAACACTTTCACAAAAACGTTGACTTCGAGACGAGGGAGTTAGCAAAATGCTAACTAAGGTTCTCGGACTCATTCCTGCACCTCTCCATTTGGATTCAGTATGCTCAGTGTACAGATGTCTAGAGTTTCTCATCACAGCCTCTTTGACTCGAGTCTCATGCCCTTTAATGTCTCTCTCTATCTTCCTGTTTCCTGTCTTTGGCTCCACCCCTTCCTGTACCTGCCTTGCGCTTGCTCCGATAGAGAGATTCACACATGGAGAACTCTGAGCGTGGGGTATTGTATGTTTACTTCTAGACATCAACCCATCCACTCCTCCCCTCACTGTGAATCTCACCTGGCATTTCCTGGTTCTCAGTAGTTTTCCAAATGCATCTTATGACTAAGGCTACACTTGAAAAATGGATGTGGGATATCCAGTATTGGTATGATTGAACAGTTACATTCTAGGGAAATACTTATGCTATAGTAATAAGGTACAAAACACAAAAGGCCTAATCAAAAGAAATGTTAAAAAATATATTATGATCTTTTATTATGTGTATCCATTAAAACATGGAAATACGTCTTTAAAAGCAGATATCCAATGTTAGAAAAAACCTCAATTTTAGCTTTGATCGAATTGTTGATAAAAGCCACACAGTATGCTGTCCAAAGCAACACTCAAATACGTTTTTGGAAGCTACACATCGTTTTTCTTTAAAGTGTGAATCATGAAACACCTAATATTTTAATCTCTGTGGCACACATGTCATTTCGTCTTGGCAGTTAAAGCCTGAGTAACGGCATTGGCTTCATGCTGCCCTCACATTTAACAGCCATATCTGTGTCACTAAGTGGTTGAAATGTAGGTTTTTCTATTCCTTTGAAAATCTAATACGAGCCATAGTAGAAGTCCTCATGTATGCACCTGTCTTGCATTTGATGGCTAAAAATTCATCTAGTAATATATCAGGAACATATTCAGGTGAGAATGGGACTGTTAAAAAGGCTTTGTGTGAGAAATAAGATGCTTTTGGTATACTGTCCCTAGCATATTTGATCATATAAGTCAAGTCATCTGTACATCATTGTTGCACGTCACATGTACTCAGTGATTTATGTTTTTGCAAAGAGTGCACGTTTACAGTTATCATTGAACCAACATTTGAATCTCATGACTTGTGTCTGGGGAGAGATGTTTGGTTATCTGTCTGATACTTTCCCCATCATTTGCTGTTGATGCATTGTCAGTAATTGTGTTAATTGCAAAGATATCAGCATCTGCAGTCAATCTCTCTTTGGATGTGGAAATATGAATTCTGCTGCTTTTTTTATAGTAAGAGCATGTTCACATAAATTATTTAATCTCATCATAAAACGCACATTTACTCAGAAAAATCCAGCCAACCTGCCAGCCTCAATATTAGAATAAGGTAAAGTAATTTTTGCAACTTTGTAGGTCAGAAAAGATGTCTTTGGCTTCAACGACTATAACAGAGGGGGGAGGTATGTGGTGAGATCTCACCGTATGAAATATCTCCTCCCACACTGTTCTGGGCTCAAAGACAAGGCACTATGTGACCGTCATGGTAACTAACGCCTTGGAGTCATTTATTTTTAATAACACCCCAGCCTACATTTAAAGCTGCATACTCTGAAGGTATTCTGGTTTGTTTAATGTCTGAAACATGACCTTAACCTCAAGAAACAAAGTTATAATTGTTTAAGCTCTTCTTTAATCTTAAAGGTGGGGTAGGTAAGTTTGAGAAACCGGCTCGAGATACACTTTTTGTTATATTCCATGGAATGCTCTTAACATCCCGATAGCAATGAATATCTTAAGTGCTTTGACAAAAAATCCATTAAAAAATGTCATCTGTGGAAGCCGTAGTACTGTAAAAAGTACGACCAATCATTTTAGCCGGCCCGGCTAAAATAACTGGATGTCCTACCTGCCTGTCAGCCTTCCATCTGTGCACAAACTTATCTCGTGCCCTCATTGGTCATGTGCACGTTCGTGTGTTGGAGGAGGGGCTCTATAAGGAAGTGGCAGATTTTCTCCGGTTGTGTATTTTCAAATTCCAGCGCACTCGAGCCGGTTTCTCAAACTTACCTACCCTACCTTTAAGTGTAGATTTAACCAAAGTTATCGAAGTTATTAAACATGATCCCAAAGTTCTCCAAAGTTGTCCTACTTTACTAAACCATCATTTTATTGTATTTTAACAGACAGAACAGTTTCTGACCCTTACTATTTTCCTTAACGTATAAAAGAAAAAACAATCTTCAAAGCAAACTCTGTAGCGGGATATAAAGGATGGAAAAATAGATTGGATATTATTGTGTACAAAGAGTCAATTAATTTGAGTTTTGAGTGACTTTAGTGACCAAAATTCCTCCTTGAGTAGAACAAAATGTACAATTGCACGGCTGTTAAGGTGGATTATTTGGGAAATGATAGGATTGTCATGACCCAAAGTTTCTCTAAGACTTCAAATTACCCACAATCCACTCGACCCAATGTAAAAAGTAAAAAAATAAATGTTGAACCTCTGCACTGGCACATGAAAAAGGACACATCCTCTTTCCAGTCAATATACTGCACCCTCAGAGGCTTAGTCTATGACAAGAGAATTGATGGGATTAGTAAATGATGTCAGCCCAGGGAATGGACTCAGGTTGGATCCACATCGTAGACTCTTAAAAGGCCAATGGTCTAAACTGTGTCTGTGTGTGTTTGATAGTGTGTGGGTGTGTTTGTGCTTGACTTGAAATTTCAGTCTAAACATTTAGGAATAACCTGTGCATACACACGTGCACACACACTTCAGAGTCCTGAGTGTTTCCACGCTGACAGGTGCTACACTTGTGCTTGTTCACAGATAATTTGGCAAACACACTCACACACACACACACACACACACACACACACACACACACACACACACACACACACACACACACAAACACACACACACACACACACACACACACACACACACACACACACACTCACACACACACACACACTCACACACAAACACACACACACACACACACACACACAAACACACACACACAACACACACACACACACAGGACTGGACTTGACCCCCGTCCTGCAGATGTGACACATGGTTGAATAATGGACTCTGCTGCTTGCTGAGATAAATGCTTGATGGTCCAATTACAGCACTGTTAAAATGGCTGATGGCCATACATTAGACAAGCACACACACACACACACACACACACACACAACACACACACACAAACACACACACACACACACACACACACACACACACACACACACACACACACACACACACACACACACACAGACTCACACACAGCTATGTACGAACTTTCCCGTACTGTATGAGCACATGTTAACCGGTACATGGAAAAGAACACTCCATGGAACAATGTGTTATTCACAACCTAGGTCTTTTTTTCAATGGTTCCACCACTTTCCGGTAATACTTTTGTCTTCAATTGAATGGCTTAGAACTAGGACTGCATGGTTTAATCAGGTATACAATATGTATTATTAGAGCAAGCTGTCATTCAGTTCTTAATCATACCCACTCTTCAGTTAAAGCCACATTATTTGGAGTTTAAAATGAAGGTACAGAATCATTTGTCTTTGTACTGCTTTTTAAAATGCTTTACAACTAGCTCTTCAGAATCTCTGTTAATAACTTTATTGTTTTTATTTTATGAAGGTTTTATTTTACATTTTGCTGTTAAATAAATGGTTTGGATATGATTAACTTTGACACTTCTTGCCCCAAAGTACTCATTGTGTTCAGTAAACCAGCGTTGTGTTGTTGCATCCTTATCTTATTAGTTAGTGTTTTGGGTTTTGTCAGCTATCCAATGATGTGGTGTAGCAGCAACCAATCATATGCTTTAGTTTTTTGTTCTGTCTAAAAAGGCAGTTGTCCCCGAATTTCCCGGCGGCCGGCCGTTTTGCTGCTTTGTCGCTTGTAGTGTGAATACAGTAAAAATGCTATAGGAATACAACCACATAAAAATGGATTTAAATGCAATCTATGCTTTGACAGTACTTCAATATTATCCTACATCGAGTTTTAGATTAATTTGTATCATAATGAAATTAATTGCTTCGTTAAACAGGAAAATGTAAAATGTATATGTATATGTTAATGGGAAAAAAGGTAAGCATACTCAAAGTTACATATTACTAACATCTCTAGACAGACACCAGAAATATATTGCATGAAAGTTTGTTGGTTGGTTGGAACAAGGTTTGTTGTTCATCCCTATAAATACGATTTAATGACGAGATGCTTGTACGAAATGTCAATATTCTTAAACACATATATAAAAAGAAAAAAAATCTTATCACATCAAGAAATAAACATGCAGGTGTTTACCGATGTATACACGTCAGATCGGTTGTTGTAACTGAATACAGCTCGTTAAAATCTCTGCACATCAGATCTGTCACTGCGCAGTAAATCATCTGCACTACAGAAACGTACATGAGTACGGAGATTTAATGAGACTTTAATAGATAAGAAATCTTCCCAATACCCATTGTTTTGACATGTGTTTATATAGTCATTACTTGTTCTTGTATCTATATAAGTGTCCATATGCATATGGCATGTTGACATCCATATTGTCACATAGCGCTAATTAACTAGATTGTAAATAGAGATGAAAACCTGGCTCTCAAAAGGTAATTATTTTCCAATTTAAAAGTGATCAATAAAGTAACTTTCCAAACAACCCCCTGTGTGTGTGTGTGTGTGTGTGTGTGTGTGTGTGTGTGTGTGTGTGTGTGTGTGTGTGTGTGTGTGTGTGTGTGTGTGTGTGTGTGTGTGTGTGTGTGTGTGTGTGTGTGTGTGTGTGTGTGTGTGTGTGTGTGTGTGTGTGTGTGTGTGTGCATTTACCCACTTGTGTTATGTCTGCTGAATTGGCTGTGCTGAGGTGTTAATCAGCCACATTGACAGCATGCACATGTAACATGTGTCAGTTAAGGACCTTATGTTCATGTTTCTGTACATACGTGGGCCAGCCTGCAGGTGTATGTCATTGTGTGTATGACAGATGATAGGCCTAGCTGTATGCACGAGAGAGAAAGTGAGTGTTCACGCAGCAGGGGAGATGTTTTTCATTTATCTCAGCTTTCAAAGAGGCCCTATTGCTTTTCGGGGTTTCCCTTTCCTGTAGTGTGTTATGTTTGTGTGCATGTAAATGGTCTGCAAAGGCTAACATCCTAAAGCTCCCTCCAGAGGGAGTTTCTCTCCCACACGCCTTTTCCCTGTGTTTACTTCCGTAACATAATGACATCACTATGTCACACGTGTGCATCTATTGGAAAGCGATCCAACCCATTGTATGTGAATCTCTAAGCGGTCAGCCAGCTGACCAATCAGAGCAGACTGGGCTCTGGTTTCAGACATAGGGTGAAAAGAGGTGCTGCAGCACAGGTAGTATGAGACAAATAAAGAGCTTTTTGAACATTAAAGTATGAAAACTAAATACAAATATGAACATTTATTTTTTCCCCTGATAATATTCATATAAGCCTGTGATAAACTGTAGCCGTCATACCAGTACATGGTTATTTGTCTCTGCAGGAGAAACCATTCATATAGAGCCATGATAAGTCAAAGCCATAATATCAGAGTAGGAAAGTGTGTGTGTGCAGATAGGTGTGTGTTTACGTGTAAAGTACACCCCATCCATACAGAGCTGGAAAACAACCTGCAGCCGTTATACAAATATGCCACTCATTTCTCCCCTTTATGGATCTGTTTGCATGTGGCATAAACCAATGACAAACAACCCTGTCCAAGAATGTGTATAATAGTTGCTATGGCTACATCATTCTGGTTTGACACTCAGCATGTTGGGCTGCATTAACTGGCAGGCAGGTGCTGCACATTATGGACTGTAGGGAGGCCTTTCATCTGAGTACAGTGGTGTACTTCACTTTTCAGAATTGTAATTTAAACATGTTTTTTTATGTCGGACATGTTTCATTTTTTTGCCAGTTTAGCCTTTTTTAAAACAAATATTTGAATAGGCGAGATATTATTATTTAAATAACCATTTAAAGTGGCACGATTTAAATTGAAAAAGGTTAACAGTTGACTGTCAAAATGAAGTAGACTGAAGATAAGTTCTGACTTGTTTTCAAGAAACTATTATGGTATATTTGATTAATCCAAGATGCTGCTAGGGATGAAGATAGCGTTGCCATATTATTTTAGGTTTAGTTCACCATATTCAAAAGTAAATACAGTATATATGTATTGCCTCTTAATCTTTTCGGGCTTAGTATTTGAAATACATTTACACATTTGTTTGAAAAGCTTTTATAAAATGAGTCCTCAGTGAAGGGAAGCCATCAAAAACATTGAAATGTTCAAATTCCTTTGTTTTGTGTGGGTTAATGTTCACATACTACACATGTGATATTTTAGACAATATAATCTTCACTTTAGGGCTAGGCTTCTGTGTGTTGCATTGGAGTCTTTATGGGTTGTGCTTGCTATATAAAAAAAACCAAAGCAACACATGTTTGCTAAAAGGTTACACCATTTGAGCCAAAGTCTTTTTCATTTCCTTTATTGATTGCAAACACTTGGGAGCACTGTGGTGTTTAATGTTAAGTAAAGGCACTCATAAATCATCCGCACCAAGCATCATGGGTAGTACAACAGAGTCACTGTTGGTAAGGCTGACATATTTCAATAATGTGCATCACTGTATCCTGCAGAAATGTCACAGTCACCTGATCCTCAGCCTGTCTGTCAGAGCCACGGCCACTCTTCGTTTACTCAGTACATGACATGTCACTTGTTAGACGCTTTTATCCAAAGCGACTAACATGCTCAATACTGTGGGCAATCCCCACAGGAGCAATTTGGGGTGAAGTGTCTTGCCCAGGGACACAACGACATGCTGACTGCAGTGGGGTTTGAACCTGTGCTCCCCTGATCAGAACACCAACACACTAGTCCACTGCGCCACACGCCTGTACTCCACTCTAATGTATTTGTGTCACCTCCTGTAACAGATAGCTACAGAAGTATCTGATATGCAGAACGCTGCTACATTATGACATCTGTTCTTCACATAAGTGCCCAAATATTCACGACCCTCATTGTCCAACAATCATGCAATAAATACATTTTGACTCACCACCTTCTAACACCGTATCCTGTTTTTCACACGGTGCCGTGCACAACCTGGTGGAGTGTTTTTTCTACGCCATTTTAATATTTATGACCTGCTTTAACGGTTGTGGCTTATACAGCCAGGCTCTCAGCGCTCTGCACTTTATTAATATCATAAGGACAATGTCATCAGAGCCCTAAAACATGGTTATGGGTTTGACAGAGTGTGTGTGTGTGTGTGTGTGTGTGTATGTGTGTGTGTGTGTGTGTGTGTGTGTGTGTGTGTGTGTGTGTGTGTGTGTGTGTGTGTGTGTGTGTGTGTGTGTGTGCGTCAGTGTGTGTGTGCATGTGTGTGTGTGTGTGTGTGACAGGCATACAGACCTACATATAGATAGATAGATAGATAGATCTATAGATATATAGATAGATAGATAGATACAGATAGATCTATAGATATATAGATAGATAGATAGATACAGATAGATCTATAGATATATAGATAGATAGATAGATAGATAGATAGATAGATAGATACAGATAGATCTATAGATAGATAGATAGATAGATAGATAGATAGATATATAGATAGATAGATAGATAGATAGATAGATAGATAGAGAGATAGATACAGATAGATCTATAGATATATAGATAGATAGATAGATAGATAGATAGATACAGATAGATCTATAGATAGATAGATAGATAGATAGATAGATAGATAGATAGATAGATAGATAGATAGATACAGATAGATCTATAGATAGATAGATAGATAGATAGATAGATAGATAGATAGATAGATAGATAGATAGATAGATAGATAGATAGATAGATACAGATAGATCTATAGATAGATAGATAGATAGATAGATAGATAGATACAGATATATCTATAGATAGATGCAGTTGGTAGGAGGTTTGCACTTCTTTAAATAAGAACATAAATATTGATCCTGTTTAGCCCTGCTTGACTTTCCTCTGGTATTGAAACTCAGTCCGGTGCAGTATAAGTGTGTGTGTGTGTGTATTGTGTGCTTCAGATAGTATCAGATCCCAATCTCTGGCCTCCAACCAGAAGGGGCAAAGATGCCAACAAGCCATTACAGAGTTACCACAGAGTCAAGTGTCACAGATATGTGTATACAGTATCTGCATCTGTATACACACTCACAAACACACATATGGATATGACATATTGGTCAAGTGAAATGCAGACGTATTGATCAGTGGATGAGCTATCAAGTAAAGTTAGGAAGGTCCTTTTGGGGAAACTTCAACTAAACTTTTGTTGATCTCTAGTTTTTATGTTTTATTTTCTTATTTTCATTTGTCTTTTATTTTGTCTATTTTCTTTACCTACTTTGCAAAGCATTACATTCAAGAGAATATTCTTAGATTCACATTCTACAGATATCTAATAAAACATTGCATTATTATAGTCTATATCTGCGGCATTTTGTGTGAATGTGCCCTTTAAATCGAGTCCAGTGTAAAACTTTCAACAACACACACTCTCCATCTGAAATATCATCTCTGCTTCCATTCGATCCTCTGCCAAACTTCCATCTTCTCTCTTTTTCTCTCTGCTATCATTCCTTATCTCCTATCTGTCCACCAGTCTGTTGGTGATGGAGGCATCAGATGTGCACTTTCTTTATTCCTTACAGTCTTAACTGAAGCATTTAATGCAAATCATAAAATGTACGTTAGGCTAATGTAAAAATGTAGGATGATCTGTGTGATGAGGAGAACTCCATGCTTTATGATTCCAGTGCTTCATGCTAACATCAGCACACACCATGTTGAGTAAAGAGTTGTAGGCACTAACAGCAATACTGTCTGTTAAAGTGTATTTTTGTGTATTTTAATAAAATAAGTAATATTAAAACCCATTTTTGAATAATTGTCCAACCATCCATAACTAGATCTTTAGATTGGGCAGGTAAATAATACATCAATAAAACTAAAACAAATTGATTACTGTGGGATTTTCTGGACTGAAGTATGTCCTGAAATAAACCTTGACAACTACATGTTTATGGTAAGTAACTATTATTTGTTGACATTTTTTGAAATCCGCTAATTATTAATGTACGGTATATAAAACAACATTTAATACTGTCATGTTATATGTTTAATTTATATAATATCAGTAATACATTTAAATTATATTACTCAACATAGTGTGTGATAAAACTTTACATGAAGCACAAGATTAATGATGAAATTCAAGTCTATGTTTTCATCTCTTAAAAGTTAACAAAAATGCCAATCTCCTTTGAAAATAGTGTACTTTGTGGGTAAGGGACGTAAACATTTCACAAGCTAAAGGGCTCCTAATTAACCCATAATTCATTGAATTGAGTTCTGACCACATCAGCTGATGTATAGTGGAACAACTGTAAAATCTTCCATAGATGACCTCCAAATTGCCTTTCTCTTCAAACGAGGAAGTAGACTTAATACATACGGACATATTGACCCTCTGGCAGCAAAGAAAAACTCAGCATGACCAGACAACTAAATAGAGATACTGTCAAACTGTTGGTTGGACAGGCAACCACTCAGCGTCTGTAAAAGCTTCATGCAACAAGTCCAGGGAAGGGAGGGTGATAGACAGCAAACTATTTTCGTATGAGGACACATAAAACGATCTGTAGAATCAGCCGTTAGATAGACAGGTTTGAACAGTTGGATAAGAAGACAAACTGAAACATTGGGAAAAAACGTGTAATGTCAACGAGTCAAAAACAATTCTTCATTCAGACCATGAACTAATCCAATGTGTTTGTCCTTCTTCTGGGTTTTGCTCTGTTGTCATCATCGGCCTCACCTCACCATGCTTCAGAAGACATGCTTATTCCTACTCTTATTACCTGTAAGTAGAGATTTCACATCAGGAATAATTCCTTTTTCAACCCATAATGTGTTCCTTATGACAAGCTTTTGATTTTTGTTATGATTCTGTCTTGTTTTCTTGCATCCTGTTAGAATTGAACCCCATGAATTTGAGGATATACATTGTTTCCCTCAGAATAATCAGAAACCTTCTTGACAATATGCTGAAAAAAGAACTTCCTCTGGCCAAATGGAATCCATATTCCACCTGTTTATTTAGCCAGTCAACAACACATGTACACTGCATTGTAAAAGGTCTGCAGGACAAACTTGCCTGGTAGAAAAACACGACACCCTGCAGGCACACAACTTCATTAGGCAGGTGGCTATAAATAATAACTATTAAAGAATATATTATTATATGTATATACTTGATTTAAAATCAGTTTCATAGTCTTTAGTAGATTCAGCCTTAATTGGCGTACAATAAGGCAATAAAGCTATTATCAGCTGTGAAAGTTGGACTCAAACTCAACTTTACTTGAGTTCAAACCTAAAAAGTACTTCCTTAAATAAAATTGAATTTTTCCAAACTTTATTTTCAATCGAAGACTAGAAACAGATCACTGTATGTAAAAAGTTAGACAGATATGTAGTACCAAAACATTTTGAAAAAGAACTTCTGTATGTATCACTTGAAGGGTCTGGCTAACTGAAGGCTAATGGGCTTTCTGTATTATAGCTTTCAGAGTTTGTATCCTCATGGTTGAATGTTGAATGCACTTACTGTAAGTCGCTTTAATGTAATGGAGACATGCACTCCACAGCTCTTTATATGTCCAGATTCTTGATCATAGTTCTTGATAATGGGCGGACACACACACACACACACACACACACACACACACACACACACACACACACACACACACACACACACACACACACACACACACACACACACACACACACACACACACACACACACACACACACACATGCACTCTGTTGCCCCGAGCTCACCTACAAATCCTGCAGAGAATTACTGAAAATCCCTGCTTCTCCAGCTGTCTTCAAAGCATCTGAAAATGTCCTCCAAATGTGCAGCAGAGTCCTAACTGAGCGGAACATTCATCATATTCCACTTCTTCTTAAAACAGCCACCCTGAGGCTGGTTCACCCAACCAGAAATGAATTATTTACACTGAGAAACTGACACAATTAGGAAGGTGCCAGCCATGTATGTGGGTTTGCAGCTTTTTCACACTCTTAAATGTGTTAACGCTAAAAGAAATTAGAATACACATTGCCATATTGACAATGCCAACATATATACACACACTTCAAGCAAGTTGTGTGCACACACACAGCTCACAGGCATAGATGATATAACTTGTTTGACTTTTTTTTGGGAAACATGTTTTTTGTCCCACTCTAGCTTTGTAGATCCCAAGGACCCTCATCAAAAATGTTTATTTTCAGGACTGAATATTGGTCTTTGTATCAATATCAGATTTGTTTTAATCTATTTATGTTGCGCTTAAATATCAATATTCATACCACCCTCAAACATTGACTTTTGTTTGGTTTGTGGTTCCTAAATTAATGAACACAAAGACAAGGTTACGAAGTGCGTTACAGCATAAACAAAACACTCACATATTTCAAGACAGGGACACAACAACGTATTTGTGTATAATAACAAAAATGATTGACAAGGCCGGAAAAATAAATGAGCCGTGTTCTTGTTTTTCTTTTAAAATACCTCATGTAAAAATAACAAAGCCCGGAAAGGGCTGCACACACACACACACACACACACACACACACCCACATGCGCACACACTCAGATTTGTACACACACACACACACACACAGCAATAGCCTAAGGATGTTTACTGTTAGAAAAGAGAGGGATTTAAAGTTGTACAAGACTCCTGATGTGTTGGTGTGTGTGTGTGTTGGTGTGTGGGGGTGTATCTGCTCTCTCTCATCCCTCTCTATCCCTCCATCTCCCTCCCTTGCTGGGTGTGCCTGTAAATCCTGTGATATATAGATGAAAGTGTGTTTGGGCTGGGCCTGCAGCCTCCTCCGGAGCGCCGCTGTCCTCCTGAAGTGACGGCCTGTCTGTCTGAGCCGGCTGGGGATGGCTCGGGGAGGTTTGAGCTATCAGTCTGCCAGCCCACTGGCTGAGGCCATCCTCGCCATGATACGCCGGTTCTGTCAATCCCTCCACAAGTGAAACAAATGCTGTTTCCTTGTTTGATTTCACGCCATAAGGTGGCCCCTGATAACTCACGAGACTTCTGCTCAAATGCAATGCCTTCTGCATGCATCACTTTCCAGGAAAATAACAAAACATGTTGCATGGTCCATTATTTTAGCTATACAGATACAATTTGTAGCTACATATATACAGGGTGCGTACAGGTGCTGGAAATCCTTGAAAATGCTTGAAATTGTACAAGGTGTTTTCAAGGTTTGAAAAGTGCTTGAATTTTGGGAATGGTGCTTGAATTTGGGATAAAGTGCTTGAAATTGTAAATGCTTTACTTCGCTTTTTAGATTAAAAGAAAATAAAGAAGTCGGAGCGCGCTTAATTGCTTCGCTTTTACATAAAACAGCTCCGCTCCGGCCTTCCCGCGCAATGCGCGTGACCGGCAAGTGTTTTTGTTACGTGTGTGACCTGGGCATTCTGATGAGAGTGATAGATGACAGTATGCCAGGAGGTTGCCGTTTCAACGAGCGTTGGCTAGCAGAAGACAAATACAAGCCATGGCTAAGACGAGGGTCAAGCAAAGCCCAAGAGTAGCCTCCTGCAAAGTGTGCAACAATAACGATGCGAGAGTCTGCGCTGACGCCACACACCACACGAAAGGTACGCCGTAGAGCATTTTAGATTAGGCTATCGTTGCATGTAAAATACATGACACTTTTCTCTGTGCGCGGCAAAACAAGCTCGCCAAAATGGCTTCACTAGTCTGGCAGTATTTTAAGTGTCCGAAAATGACAATAAAATAGCGGTATGCAACGTGTGTGTGAAGCAGAAATCCTGCAGCTCCACCCGCTGTGACGGACCGGTGAGCGGAGCAGAACACACATTAAGAGTTAGACCTAACACACTTAGCTATTTTGTCTACCTCTGGAACAAGCTAAACTAGTTATAAATATATTTATTCTTCACTGTCGGGTCGCTCATTACTGGATCAGTGAGCTGCAGGAGATACTGACGGGCTGTCAGGAGAGAGAGAGAGGGGGAGAGAGGAAAAGAGAGCGATATCGGTATCGGCCGATACTGATTCCGGCGATCGGCCCCAAAATTGGCGATCGGAGCATCCCTAATAATTGTATATGATATGTTTTATAATGATTGATCATGAAAGTGTTCTCAAAGCTGGTAAAGGTGCAGCTAGTTTGAATGACTTTGTATACTACAGAGTAGCTTGTGAATTTACTCCAGGTGGAACTAAAGTCTGATTTAACACTTGATTATATTTCACATCATTCATCCACATCTGTAAAGTAACTAAAGGTATTAAATACATGTAGTGGAGTCAAAGTACACCATTTACCTCTGACTTGTGTTTACTGCCAACCTAAAAGTACCTCAAAAATAGTAATCAATAATATATTGAAAAGTTATTTGGCTGATTGTTTTATATTGGCTCAGCCAGGTTATATGGGATGCCCAGTCTACGTACAGATGGGTCACTCATTTTGAAATATTAAACTTAGTTTTCTTTTCTAACATTTTTAATTGTTCATCCTCATGTAGAATGCTATTATGAAACACACATTTGGTTGTTTATAGCATAAAGAACATCTGATTTAATGTGAGGTAGGGAAATAATCATTTGAGTATAAGTATGTGTATATAAATATGTAATTTACAACAGCTGTAAGATGCTTGAAAAGCTTGAAAATGCACCTTGAAAATGCTTGAAAAGTGCTTGAATTTGGAAAAGGTGTAAGAACCCTGTATATAGACAACACCATTTTAACACAAAATAAATCCCCTAAATGAAAGCATTTCATAACTTAACGTGCAACAAACATGTACATATAATGCCAGAAGCCTATTCTTCAAATGTAAAAAATAGCTTGAATATTTGAACTGTTCAATTTCTTGGTAAAACTACAGAAGCACAATTTTACTTTTTGGGGTTTACCTTTACCTTTTGCTATTATCCCACCCACTGCCTGAAACGCCTCCATTGGACTCTTTGTTTACTTCTGTAACATAGTGACATCACTATGTAACACTAACGCTTCTATTGGCGCTACAACACATTGAATGTGATATGCTAAGGGAAGGGTCATTTACAACACTTATCTAAGCGGTTAAACAATCACAACAGAGCCGTCAAGCTGACCAATCAGAGCAGACTGGGCTCTGGTTTCAGACAGAGGGTGAAAAGAGGTGCTGCAGCACAGGCAGTATGAGAAATATAAAGAGCTTTTTGAACATTAAAGCATGAAGACATGTCACATTAGAGACTTTACATACTAATATAAAACTCAAAATGAGTACAATGGGGCCTCTTTAAAAGGCCGCAAACATGAACAAATCTCAAATTGAATGACAGTGACAGATGCTTTTACAGTATATAGACAATTGCAAACATTGAAAACAAATGTCTGTATCTTTTACAGAAAAAAAGACTTGATTGGAAGCACCAAGATTCACAAAACTGCATTATTTAAATATTATAAATACTGAAATATATGGATATCCATCGTGTGGGAAATGAACCCTACAAGTGCTCATGGCACCTAATGTATCAAATGAACAATAATTAAAAAGCAGTCATTTGCTCATGATTACTAAATGTACCGCAGATTCGCCTCACTCACTCTATCGTCTCATCTCGTGTCTCAGCCATCAAATGAAGCTCTGGGCCCCCCTCCCCTCCCCCACCTTAAAAAAATCAACTGAATCTGCCACGCGTCGCTCATTACCGGCAGATCAGAGAGCCTGCAATTATCATCGCCGGGGGGGCAAAGTAGTCCATGATTATCTAACCTCAGTGCTTAATGAACTGCTGACATGACATTCATTAAAGAAGGATTACGTTGCACTCATTGCCACTTACAATATGCATGGAACTTGTCATTTAAATGAGTCCATTAATGGGATGAATGTGTGATAGGTAAAGGTGGAGAGAAGGAATGGGGGAGGGGTGGAGAAAGCATTTCCTTTATCACAATTCTATCTGTTGCTTTTCTGACTCTCCTTTCACCGGCTTCTCTGCGTTGTTTGTCACTTCACCCTTTTCTCTTTTTTGCATTCTCTCTCCATCTCTTCATCTTTTAGATTTGGCTTTCTTTTCTTTGCTCACCTACTCTGCCTCGTCTCCTGCCCACTTGCTGTCAAAGTGCAGTCAGATAGCCAGGAATAGGCCACTCTAAGCTCCAATCACACAGGAGCTTTTGAGGCGCTGTCGCCTGTAAATTGGTGAGGAGTATAGGGTGGTTGAACCGGGGTTGATGGAGGGAAATTATTATGGGCGACACTTTACCAGGGCCATGCTTCCTTTTCCGTCTTGCACTTTTCTTTCTTTCTAACACTCCCTCTCGTTCCTGTGGTTATTTTTTCCGCCCTCATCACCTTGTTTATTCTTCAAACGTTTCATTTGTTTCCTTTAAAGGATGCTAGTATATCTAATTAATAATAATAATAATAATACATCTAATTTCAAAGCGCTTTTTCAGGTGCTCAAAGACGCTTTAAAGTGGTGATAAAACGAGATAAAATAGAATAAAAAATGATTAAAACAGCAACACATATTATAATAGAATACAACAAATATATATTAAAACAGCAACACAACATAATTCACAAATTAAAAGCCAGTCTGAAGAGGTGTGTTTTGGTCAGTGTTTTGAAAGTGGGGGGGTCGGTGCAGTCTCTGATGTGTTGTGGAAGGGAGTTCCAGAGGGTGGGGGCAGCGATGGAGAAGGCTCTGTCCCCCCAGGTTCGGAGCTTGGTTCGTGTGGGGATAGAAAGGAGGTTGGCTTCTGATAAACGAAGGCTGCGGGAAGGGGTGTGGTTGTGGATCAGGTCGGTGAGGTAGGGGGGGGCCTGGTTATTGAGAACTTTGTGTGTTAGCAGAAGGATTTTGAAGTGTATTCGTTGACGGACAGGGAGCCAGTACAGGTTTTGAAGGGCGGGGGTGATGTGGTCTCTGGAGCGGGTGTGGGTGAGGAGGCAGGCAGCGCAGTTCTGGATGTATTGCAGTTTATTTAGAATGTTGGATGATGAGCCATACAGGATGCTGTTACTGTAGTCCAGTCTTGAAGTGATGAATGCGTGGATGAGGGTTTCAGCAGCCGGGACGGAGAGTGAGGGGCGGAGGCGGGCAATGTTTTTTAGATGGAAGAAGGCGGTCCTGGTGATATGGTTTATGTGTTTATTGAATTTGAGCTGGCTGTCAAAAATTATTCCATGGTTGCGAATGTGAGGAGAGGGGGTTAGAGTGGTGTTGTCAAGGGTGAGGTTGAAGTTCTGGGTGGTGTTGGTGCGGGATGTGGGTCCGATTATGATAATATCTGATTTGTCGCTGTTCAGTTGAAGTTAGTTTGTTTGCATCCAGGATTTAATTTCTGAGAGACAGTTGGTGAGTGATGGTGTGTGGCGCAGTGGATAGAGCCTTGGAATGGGGATCAGATGGTCACAGGTTAAAACCCCACTGCAGTCAGCATGTCGTTGTGTCCCTGAGACACTTCACCCCAAATTGCTCCTGTGGGGATTGCCCACAGTATTCAGCATGTTAGTCGGAGGGTGGGGGGGCCTCGCTGCGGGGAAGCAGTGTGCGGACCTGTCAGCGCAACTTACATGATGCCGAATTTAACAAACACATTTAAATAATTGGTTTAAACGGCATAATAATAAGGTCGATCGTCCATTCTGTGATTCTCCAGAACACACATGTTATGATATTAGGGTCATGCAGAGTGAGATGAGATCGCTGTCCCTTTAAGAGAGAGAGAGAGGGGTGTGGCGGGTGCATGTGTGTGTGTGGATGGTAGAGCGAGAGTGAGCGAGCGTGTGTATGTTTCTGGAAGTGAAACGAGGCAGCAGAAAAACAGAGGTCTGTGATGTATTTTGTGAAACAGAAGAACAGCTAAATAAATGCAACGGCCTCCCAAGAAGAGCTCGCCTCTCTCCAGTCATTTAAGCTAAAGTGGGTTATTGAACCTGAAGCTTGTTGCTTCTGCCCTCCTCGACTACGGTCTGGGAGCCGACAGGAAAGTTCAACACACAGATGGCCAGTCCGCCCCTTTGTAGCATATTATTTCAATGAGAGATGAGCAGATCGCCACTGGGCTTTCAACTAAAGACACAGCCACGCAAAAACTGCGGCATTTGTACAGCTCCTTATGGGTACTGCAATTTGTGAAGTGCTTTCCTCCGTGGTGAAACGATCAGCCCTGCACCACGGAGGAAAGCGGCAGAAAGTCGCCTGGAGTTAAACAGAGCGGGGCTGCGCTGCGTGCATGGCTTCCTTCTGCAGGTAACGGGGAGACGCGCTCTGGCGGCGGTCTCGTTCAGGATCCGAAAAATACAATTTAAA
>NW_022987797.1:2034807-2059807 GCF_902827165.1 Trematomus bernacchii | reverse complement strand
AGTTTGTGGCAGTGCAGTATTATTAGATCTCTGTTTAGTGTTTTGTTGCTAAACACTTGAGAAGGCAAATCAGTTTTCTGATAAGTAAACGTTGAAATGGTAGCTGGAAGTAAACTAAGCCTTAAAAAGTTAAATAAAACACTTTCCACCAATCCTAACACGAATACAACTCTTAACAACTTTTTGAAATGAGTGGAAGGTTTAGAGACATTGGTCGATTAAAGAAAAGCTTTACCTAAATGTGAAGCTTTGGCTGGTCATCATCATCAAATGAAATTGATAGTCTTGGTTTTGTAATAGATATGCAAGCCAAACTTGTGTTTTCCAACTTAGCTTATTCTATGAGTTTTGCTTTCAGTTGAAGTGAATCTGGGTAAACAAGGAATCATGCTAAATAAAGCATATTGGGGCACACAGAGACGAAACGGGTGTTATCCGCTATAGTTCTTATTGTATGGACGGTTCGTCCACACGAGGCCGTAACGGAACCGCGGAAACGGAGCCCTCAAACGATAGTGCTTCCCAAAGTGGGAAGGTCTGGTAACGTAATGCGGGTTGTACGCCCTAAACGATCATAGCCCCGCCTCTCCGCACCTCTCCTGCTCAGCCCCGCGTCACCCGCGTCATTGCTGATGCGTTTCGCAATAACAACAATGGCGGATCACAGGGTTGCTTTCGTGCTCCAGACGCTACTGACCATGCTACAGATGTTAGTGCAAAATCTACAGCTCCTCTACCACAACCATCAGCAACAAGTGGACATGGAGAACTACATGAACTACATGTTGCTAAATCCACCGCGGAGAATAACCAGAAGGGCAACCAGGCAACCATGGCAACCATGCTCGGGGGGTCTTATTCGCTGCTTTTTGTGTATTTTGTGGCGGAAGTACAGAGCCACTTACAGGCCCGGCATATGTACTACAGCGTCTCCAGCGGGTCGAGGGTCTCGTGTGGACGGACACGTTTCTTGTGCCGATTCCGTGTGGACGGAAGACTTTTTTGATATCGACCGTGGTTCGTTTTTGTTTTCGTCTCCGGACGGGGCCTAAGAAAGACTCCCATGGCATTTAAATTAATAATAATCCCATGGAACAGCCATTATGGGTAGCGGCATAGTGTTCTACATTTTTGTCAGATTGCTGGCTTCAAACTCAACTCCAATTGTAATATCAGATCATAGTTGGTAAAGGAACACAAAGGTGGGTCACACATATGGTTGTTCCTTAAATAAAAATAGCTTTGTTTCTGTTGTAAGTTATTGGGAAAATAAGATTCATTCATTACTTTTATTTTAATAAATGACAATATGTTAAAGTATATAATATTATTTACCATTTTCTGCAAATCCAGTGTCATATTTATTATCCTTTTTAATTTAAATTAATTGCCCCAAAAATATTTTTGCATGACACCCAAGCAGTGTGCATTGAAATTGTTTGGGGTTATGGACTTACTCCAGTGACTTTAATTGAGATTTAGGTTTTCTTCACTGTACTCCCATGACAGCTGGTTAAGAACATGCTGACTTCTGAACCAATCCATTGATAATGCCAATGTCAAATGTACAATGTGAATAATAAGCAATTGTCAAAGCAGAAACTAGGTTGTAACAATATTGTTCCAAGGTTTTATACCTTTTACATTTTGTTTCTGTTTGCATTTGAGATGTGAAATTCAAATGTCCTTTTTTCTGCATCATTCTGTCTGAATTGAAAAATAAAATGAGATATCTGTAGAACACACAAGATATAGATCTACACTGAATGCTCACTGTGCTGGTAAGTAACCTTATGGCTCAGAAATCATGCAGGAAGTGCCTAACCTGGTCCTCCTCCCCAATTAAAATGATTGAGCCTCAGAAAGACGAAAGTCAAAGGAGTGTTTTGGTGGTCCTACTCATCCTGCAAAAAAAGTGTTTCTGTTAAAAATAGCAGTTCTTTCAGTATGCAGTCAATGACAGAATTACACTTTTAAAATAAGACTCACTTATTATCACTTCCAGTATGTTCAGGCTCATAGAACATTTCTAACTTCTGGAGGTACTTGTTCAGGAAATGCATACAGGACAAGACTGTACAAATCTGTTTATGGTGGTACTTCTGCCAGTTCTGGTGAATCTACTAGTCGATGTCAGATTGTAATGGCTTGCTGTCACTTCTGCCATCTGGTGCCTCAGTGAATTTAAAACTGAAGTTTCAGGTACAACTGAAAAATAACCAATATTAAATTGCCAACAGATGGGAGTTATGACACTCACACAGACAGTGAATGGAAGAGAAAAAATCCTTACGATACAACCACACTCAAGGGACATCTCATCAGCAGTCACACAACTACATTTACCATTTACAGCCACTGTAGAAGCCCTACATGTTACTGAATGTCAACCCCTCCCCACTGAATCATATTGCCTGTGCTTTCTTTGCTCTAATTGCCTTGCAGGAGAAAAAAAAATCTGTCCATTTTTAAACGTTGTACCTAAGCTTTTTTTTCAACAGTCATTAGATTGGATCTATTATATCTTAAAATATGATTCCCATTGCATATTACTGTCTAATTCTGAACACACGTGTGGTTATGCTTATTAATCAGCATTCAATCCTATAAATATATTATCTGCATTTGATTCCAATGCAGGAGATCTATAGATAGTGACTGTTTAATGTTGGAAGGGAGTTTCAATTCCAAAAGGCAAGATATCGGAAAGCTTTTTCTTTTATACTACTTAAATTGCAACTTCAGGATAACACCACAAAAATGCTGGAAGAACCCTGATGGTGCGTTCACACCGGCCGTAAAGGGAAGATTCACATACAATTAGCATACTATGCTGTCATTTCATTGTAAAACATTTTTCAAAATGATGCCCAAAAACCCCACTGATTAGTAAAAACCATGAATGAATGCTTTGGATAGTGTGTCCAATAGACTGTAGGCAGAACACTTTTATAATGTATGTTTTCTGAATGGAGATCGGATCAATAATACAATATGTTTTGTTTCTAATTAAAGATAATTCATGTCAGGCAAATTTCTAACTCTTCTAAAAATCGAACTCTTGCTGCGTCATTTGCGAAAATGAAGCTTTGCGTCGAGTGTGAACGCTCCTTAACCCCTAACCCTAAAACAAAAGGTGTCCTTAAATGTTGCTGTCTTTGTTAAATGCATTCTAACCATAGCCTTAAATGTCTAAAATACCATTTGTTCATATCATGATTATACAGCTGCCACAACAATGTTTAAGAACTTTTGAATATCGCAATGCATAAAACCAAAATGTTCATCCTCATGTGGCCATATTGACATTTGTGTGTTCAAATCACCGCATGTTTAGATAAAATAAACTGTCCTCTGCTTGCGGTTCTCACAATAAATGATTTCCTTGACAGTATTTCTGATCTGGTGATATATGTGTGTTTGTATACATGTGAATGTGTTCAGGTTCTGCATGTGGATTCCACACTTTTCATGCATGTCTGTTTGTGTAAATAAACCTGTTTGTATGTCATTGTGTGTATGCTTGTTAACGTGTATTTGTTCATAAAACTGTAGGAAGTTGGCAAAGAAGCAGAAAGAGACGGCCAGCAGCTCCACCCAGCAGAGGGAGATGGGCCCGGTCACCACGGCTGATAAGAGCACCACCAAGGTCAGCACGCTGCACAAAGACGACCCCTTCTCCACCTCCAACCAGGACCTCAATGGCTTCAGTAAGTCAAATCCTCTGTGCTTCTGACCTCAATTTGCATCCTACATTTGGAGAATCTTCAGAGAATATATGTTACCAGAAAGTAAAATAATAATAAAAAAACGTAGCCTACTGTAAATACATCTCTTTAATTTAATCTTTGTTTCAAATTGTAATAACGTTTATTTTGCCCTTGTCTCTTCTAGAAAATATGCATATACTAAGTCTCTGTGCCATTAATCATTTTGTCAGATTAATTTATTCAAATAATGGACTTTTTTTCATAATAAAACTCTCCATATGTTCCTTTTTTAGTAATATCAGCAGTATGTTGTGCTGCTTCACTAGCCTCCATCTTACTTAGTGCCGCTGTAATCATTTTCCCTCATCCCTAAACTTTTATTGTTCTGCCTCAAACACATGCAAGAACATGTGTGCATATTGCATTGGGACTTCAACGGCAATCTTATGAAAGTCGTTGTGCATTTGCACGGTTATGTGTGTGTGTCTTTGTGTGTGTGTGTGTTCATGGTAATTGCACAGGGCCCCTCAGAAGGAAATTTTTTCTCCTGAAAATGTCATGCTGGCCTTTTGGGAGTGCTTGGCCGTTGAAAGCCAGGGGTGCTGGAGAGGGACTAAGTAGCAGGCTAATGTCGCCCATAATTGCCTGCTCTCTTCTTCCTACTGTCCGCACTGCAACTCTCACGTAGAATAATGTTTTTGCATTTAAAACACTTAGAGAGGACTGCTTTTATCTCGACCATAAATGTACCATAAAGCTTTTTAAAGAGCACTATTATACTTTTTGCAGGGTTTTCCTTTTCCTGTAGTGTCATATTTGAGTGGATTTAGTGCGTGTAAATGTTCTGCAGAGGCTAACAGTTCCCTGCAGAGGGAGTTTCACACACACCCCCCCTGCCTGAAACGCCTCCATTGGACTCCTTTGTTTACTTCCATAACATAGTCACATCACTCGCGCTTCTATTGGCTAGCGCTCAAACACTTTGTATGTGATAGGCTAAGGGGCGGGATATCTCTAAGGGGTTGACCAATCAAAACAGACTGTGCTCTAGTTTCAGACAGAGGGTGAACAATAAAGTAAAAAATAAAGCACTGTTTGAACATTAAGGCATCTTTTGGTAACATGTCACAGTAAAAGCACAATATACAAACATGAACCTGTAAATTAGCAGAATATGTCCTCTTTCAAATAAACTTGATTGGGCAATAGCATCATTAAGAAAATAAGCTTATTTTCTTCTTGACCTTGGTTGCTTCATTAACTTTTTACTTTTTGTATTAGTATTCTTACAATGAAACCTAGCTATGCTTTTGCTGAGTTAATTAACACAGTTTCCGTGTTTGAAGAATTTAGAAAAGAAGAGGTAAATGTCTCCTGGGAACTGAATATATGATGAAGTAATAGCTATTTTATAAGTCATGGACTTTTTTGCTTCCAGGCACAGTTGACTGGACCTTGCCTCGGGCCGAATATAGTTTTGGCTTTCAAATAAGTCTTCTTGATTTAAGGCATATGTGAATGAAGTTCGGACTTCCAAAAAATTGACAGACTTTCCTCTTATTTATCATCCTTGGAGGAAAGTAAATAATATGTCTTGGCATATGCGACACAAACCAGAGGGAGATTGTATTTTATTATCAATCCATTGAAACTATATGGATAGACTATGAAAACTATATTTGTTGTGACTTTCTAAACCCTGTTGTTAGGATCCATGGCAATTAACGGTTTGGTTCATCAGAGTTGGTGCCATGAAATAGTCTTCCTCTAACTGCCTCCCTTTCACTGTTGGTAGTGTTATCACACACACATTTGAAAAAGGGAAAGAAACAAAGGACACACACATGCGTCACTGATCCAGGCTCAGTCCTAATGAGACAGAGAAAATACGCTGACGATGGGTAGGGGACCCAATAATATTTCCGCGGATGGACCCTCGCAGGGCAAATAACCTTTTTGTGTTATTGCATTCTCACCCAGCCACCAGTTATCTTCACAGGACATTGCTGTCAAAGCAGTTTTCCTTTGGTATGCAGGAACACTCCTCACTGTATTAAAGTTGAGCTTCTTTTTGAGTTGCGTTAGCATACAGTGCTGGTACGCATTAGACGAGGGGGATTTTGTAACAGAAGAGGAGGAAATGTTTTCGGGGGTATTTGGAGAGGTGATGAGGAAGAAAGAGAGATGACAAGAAGATAGAACCTAAATGATCTGCTAGGGGGGAAATTGGGCCATTGTACCAGAAAACAGTCGAGCAAATAGAATATGGATTAGGCAAAAAGGCACCTGTATGGAGGAATCATCAGGAAATTACCATCACACTTATTATTAAGAGCATTAGTGACATTACAAACACTGGATGGAAAATGGCAGCCTGTATACTGCCATTTTACACAACATGTGCTATATTATTTATGAGCAGTCAGACATTTTACAGTTACTGGTGAGCACATTTATTCAATTATATTAAGAGGCCTTATTATGCTTTTTGGGGATTTTCCCTTTCCTGTAGTGTGTTATATAGGTTGCTGTGCATACATGGTCTGCAAAGTATCATATTACAAAGTTTCTTCCAGAGGGAGTTTCTCTCCAAAACCTTTCTTGCTCACATGCACTTATGGATGCTGCTCACTTACACATATTTTACATTAGTATCTGTCAAGCCATTCTCTTCATATTCTTTTAATGTGACAGCGAGACAAATGGATAACTTGAGTGTCACCTTAGCTGCCATTATTACAAGATGTTATAAGTGGCTACTTCCAAAGACCCCTTGGGATATTGCTAATGCTTTTACAACTTTTCAACATCGAGCTAGAATGTTTTACAAACCATCATGCTAATAGATTTACAATTCTTCTATACTACTTAAACGTCATATCAGGGGAAGGAGAGGCGAGAAGGTGCATCTGAAGCAGGCTAAGGAGGTGACAAGAAGAGGGGATGATGGGAGTGTGGGGGGGGGGTGGAAACAATGACAAAGAAACACAGGGGCAGAAGAGGAGAGGCACATTGAGTATGAAGGGAGGCAGAGGAGAGGTTCCTTCAGTTGGAGAGTTTCCACTAATGGCCCCTGCTCGGACCGTCAGGTCTCTCAAACACACAAAACAAATACATTATGAACAAGAGTGAAAATACTGTATATGATGCCATGCATGATTACTAAATGGCTTCTTAAAGTGTATGGATACATGTCTTTACGTTTAGGTGAGCACACACACAGCAAAGCAACTAGCTGCAGGTAGTGTGTCGCGACATGTGTGTAAGATAGCTCAGATAGTGTGGATTATTGAACGGCCTTAGGTAGCATATAATATGTCACAGTCAGTCTCCCAGCATTCCCCCTGGGTTTTATCTTATTGTGTGTGCGTGTGTGTGTCCTACCTTTCATTTATTTATAACCCCTGGCAGACCTGATGGTGATCCCCATGTATATGCATTGATGTATGGGCTCAGCTTTTTTCCAACTCTTTCTATTATTTACTTTATTCCCACAGTGCAGCTTTGAACAGGCAGTAGCTATTCAATGCATGAAGCTAGCCGTCAAAGCCAAAAAAGTGCACCAAAAAGAAAATCGAAACAATATCCCTCTAAAATGAAATGTAATGAAAACCCCAACCCTTTCATTACGCTAGATATTCTGGCCTATTAACATTTTAAAAGCACTATCTTTTGGCGGAGAGATTCTGATAAATGAATACCAAGTTAACTTAACTGAGGCTTTTCTTAAGGCTTATGATTGACAATCACCTCACATATAAGATAAACTTTGGTTTTGTCCCAACTGACTACAAACTACTTTTCCCCCGGCAAGGAGTCATAATTCCATAAAAAACACATAACAAATCCATGTTTTTAAGTGAAGAGAGGCTACAGTAGGTAGTTCACTGCTCAATAAGTGCTGGCTAGCTGAGTTAGCAGGACAAATGCTATCGTTGTTCCTCTCCATTGGTTCAATCCATTTACTTTGAACGGCCATTCTTTATACCGGCCACAAAATCAGTCGTATGTATTGACCAACATTGAGAGCATGTCATATTTGAGTGCATGCTCATTGAGACGGAACCACTTTTGTATTGCAAAATTCAATACGGTAGCATTGATGGTGCCATTAGTGTTATTGGATTGTTCCTCATTTTGTTGAATATGGATCTTTCTTTGTGTATGTTTTCATTGTTAATCATGTCCTGTGATGATTGATTGTTGTTTCTTTTTAGATTCACTCACTGACCTATCCCTCTTCTATCTTTTTGGCCTTCTCCCTTTTGTCCTGCATCCCCATTTGTACTTCACTTCCTGTCTCTGCTTTCATATATTCATCTCCACCTTACACTTCCCACTTACACTATTCCATTCTCTCCTCCTTATTCGTCCTCTTTTTCTGTTCTCCTCTCCCTCCTCTCCATCTTCTCCTTCCTATTCTGTCACACACCTCCCCTTCTACTCCACCGCTCACTTCGCCACCTCCTGCTTCTCCCGTACATCCTCTTGTTTCCTCGTCCTCTTTCTCACCTTCTCTTCACCTCTCTTCCCTTGTGTCCTCCTTCTCCAGCCTCCCCCTCTACCTGCTCATTCTCTGTGCAGGGAGGCAAGACACTGCAGAGCAAATCCCTGCTGAATTCCTACTACTCAGGTACACACTTAAACTCACACACAAACACACACACACACACACATAATCTTTGAAGAGGCTTTAGGCAACGATTCAATGCCTGTGGAGTTTCATGCAGTTGGGATTTCATCTGCTCAAACTATCCCTATAAATGACACCGGAGAAACTGACACGCTGTATTTCTTCCAAGTTTCCTTTTTGGGTTGACCATATTATTTGTGTTAGGTAGTGGATACTAACAGAAAATGCCGTACAGCTTCTAAGTTTGTTACCTGTACCCAACTAACATGTTTTTTCACAGTTAGTTTGCACATTGACACTCATATTCAGGCTTCAAAGGCAATATTACAAACATTTTATTTATCAGGCAAAAGCTATTCACAAAGGACCCAACAGTTTGATCAGATGACAATACCTGCTCACACCCAAACAAATATTATAATTGAATAAATAACAAAATACATAGTTAATAGGATCCCTAAAACATTTCAAATAACGAGGTTGACATTCCAATACAATCAACAACCACAGACACATATTACATGCAGGACAAACAGTATTCATTGTTCCATATAATCCCACTCTTTGTTAGAACTAATTGTCCCAATCATTTCAATCAAAATAAATTGACTTTCATTGTTTTCTTTCGTGCAGTGTCTAAAGAGCCAGTTCCAGCCACAACTTCCATAGGTGAGTACAAACTGTTTCATTATTTTGACAAAGCATAGAAGCTGCGGTTAATACTTCTTAGTAAATACAGCTCTGACTTGTGTGTATCTTAGTGTGTATCTGTTAAAGTGCGTGCAAGCATGTGGAAGTGTGACCAACAAGTGAAGCAAAAGTTAACAAATGAACTGTCTTCCACACACATCTATTCATATACAAGGTCAGAGACACACACACATGCATATACACACCGTTTACACATGGGAAAAATGAAATGTCAAAACCATTTTCCAGTACCTTCTTTCTGTCTTTTTCTCTTCATTTCCATCCCTCTCTCCCCTTCTGTTGGCCAGATTGGCCTCTTCTTTGCCAAGCAGATTGGCTATGGCCTCTGCCAAAGTGTGACATGTGTGTGTGTGTGTGTGTTTGTGTGGGTGTATCTGTGTGTAAGCTTGAGTGTCTGTGGCCAGCCTTTACACAAGTAGACCATTTCACACACTCTTGACTCTCGCTCACACACACACAGAGGTATAGTAAGTGGTGACATTTGTCTGTATAATGTGATAATACCTATCAGCTGCTCGTCTTCCTGCCACACCTCCTCCCATCCCTCCTTTCCATATCACTCTTTTCTTCTTCTCTCCTTTCTTCTTCTCTTCTCTCTCTTCTGCCAATTATTGCCATTCCCCCCGTCATCAGGTCTACCATCATATCATCGTGCTCCCTCATTTTGACTGTCAAAACACTTTTTCCTACTTTTTTGTTTGAATCGAAATGTTAATTTTATTAATATTATAATATATAATCATTTTATTGTAATGCTACTATGCCTGATTGGCCACAAGCCCAATTTCTGGCCATTTATTTAATTGTATTTGTTCAACCCTTCCTACTTTTGGTAAATCCAGCCCCACCAATAAGAGTTTTTCTCTGCCATACTCACATGTTCTGCTTTTTCTGTGCCTTTTCCGTTTGTTCCTGTCCTTTCCTAAACTCATTATCAGGTATTCGAGCATCCATTCTTGACTTCCGCTTAATTTGCAAACTTCAGTGTTCACTCTTCCCTCTCACTTCATCCGTTCCTCCTCTCATCTCCTCTGTTTACCAGCTGAATCAATGTTATACCTGCTGAGCCCATGTTTTAACTGCCCAGGAAACGGAGAGAAAGAAAAACAGAAAAAGACAAATCACAATAATAGACACCTACTCTGCATCGTATAGGCTCTTAAAACCAACTGGCCAAGAGAAATGGCCATATGTACGCTGATTAACAGTAATGTAAACAACTGGCCACACAGGTTTCTTTGCCATTTGCTGATACACATCAAGGCATGATGAAGCAGAATGCAAAACAACGCTTGAGTGATTTGTGCAACGGCACACATTTGCTGTCATACATCTTCACAGAGTTACGCTAGTGTTTTCTTGAACCATATGTTCTATCTACAATTAGAGAGGGATACAAGATGTAAAACAAAATGTTCATAATCCCGGTGAAGAAAAATGTGGTACGTACTGTACAACACATGCATGACAAATAAAAAAAAAAGACTATCTAGAATAGAACAAAATCTTGCATGATAAAACGACCGCAGGTGAAGTGTAAAACAAAAAACCATTAAAACAATATACGTGTCGATCAATTGTTCTCTTCTTTTAGTAACCCTTTATTATCTCTTAATGGGGTCCTGTAATGCTTTGGGGGTTTTCCCTTTCCTGTAGTGTGTTATAGGTTTGGTGCATGTAAATGCGCTGCAAAGGCTAAAACCCCTGTGTTCCCTGTTCCTCTCCCAAACACTCAACCGACCCGCCCCACATAGTGACATCAATATGTAACACTCAGGCTTCTATTGTTTAGCCCTCAAACAAATCGTACGTGATAGGTTAAGGGCAGGGTCATCTCTAAGCGGTTAACCAATTACAACAGAGCGGGCCAGCTAACCAATCAGAAAACATTGAACATTAAAGCATGGAGACGTGTCACAGGAGAGGCACAGCATGCAAATATGAACCTGAAAATGAGCATTGTATGTCGTCTTTAATCCATGCCATGACCCCAACTCTCCAAACTCAGTTCACACAACTTTGTTCTTCTATCGACTTTTGTTTCATTTAATTACATTTTTTCTTTCCATCCATCCATCCATCACCTCTCTCATCGTCTTACCAATCCTGTTTTCTCGTCAACACATTACTCCGCTCCTCCCACGGTCATCTATCCATTCATACCGTCCATACACTCATCCATTAATACTTCCATTCCCCATTTGTTCGTTTCCTAATATCTGTTAGTCCATCCATCGACTCTTCTGTCCCTCCATCACTGTCTATATCCACATCTGCTTTTATACTGTCATTGATTCTCTCCTTCTACCCATCATCCACCCATCAATCCAATTCCTATTTCTTCCAGTTCTACATTATCCTATCTTCGTCTTCAGACCATCTTGCAGTCCTCTTTCCATTTGCTCATCCAATATTTTCTCCATCCATCACGTAAACATCATAAAGCATCATCCCTTGATGCTGTTTTCATGTCATGCTTAGCATTGCAATTATTTCATTGATTAGAGCAGTAATTTAGTGGATGGAGAGAACCTGTAAATTGACCACCGAGCATTTTGCAATCATCATCATCTTCTTCACGACCATCATCCAAGGCCAACAGGAAGAGAGATAGCAGAATGGAATACCAATGCAATGGCAGACATACGGACGAAGGGAAGATTCATAGAAAGTGTTGAAAGTGAGATTAAAACAGGGGGGTGGAGGAATAGAGATAAAAAGGAAACAAAGAATGCTTTCAAGTTGTTTAACACTAGAACCGCCAGGGGTCGCTGAATAACTAAAACCGCCAACGGGTCAAATTCACCCGCTATTAGAATGCATTGATTTTCAAGGTACAATGTTCTTTTATTTATCATACTAGAACACAGGGTTAACGGTGAGTTTTGATCGCACAGTGATGAAACTTATACCAATAGAATCTGTGGACTCTCAGCTTCCATGTGATATCTAGTGCAGATTGCATGAAGTATAAAAGATTGCTAGATATATCTCTCTATCTATCTATCTATCTATCTATCTCTCTATATATCTCTCTATATATCTCTCTATCTATCTATCTATCTATCTATCTATCTATCTATCTATCTCTCTATATATCTCTCTATCTATCTATCTATCTATCTATCTATCTCTCTATATATCTCTCTATATATCTCTCTATCTATCTATCTATCTATCTATCTATCTATCTCTCTATATATCTCTCTATCTATCTATCTATCTATCTCTCTATATATCTCTCTATCTATCTATCTATCTATCTATCTATCTATCTATCTATCTATCTATCTATCTATCTATCTATATATCTCTCTATATCTATCTATCTATCTCTCTCTCTCTCTCTCTCTCTCTCTCTCTATCCCTCTATCTATAAGGAACCGCAGTAAACAACAGGTGTTGCTATAGCAACACGTCATGTTTATGTTTTTGCGCGAGATCAATAGTGCAAAAATCACTGCATTTTCCATAAGGTAAATATTACCCGCTGGCGCTGATGGGTATAAATGGCAATTTTTTCAATCTGACTTCATATTGACCATTTTTAACAACAGAGGGTGCTACATAACACACTTTCAGGAAAAGTCACGGACTGGGAGAATTTTATTGAAAAAAAGTGACATCCAATCAAGAAACAGCTGCGGGTCAAATGTACCCGTTGGCGGTTCTAGTGTTAACAGCATATTTCTTCATACAATACGTGTGTTTTGCAACTTTATTCCAAGTTGGGATGTACTGCAGATATGTTCTTTATCATAACGAACACTCTTCTTTCATATAGAATGACAGGAGGGCGATGGAACTCAATAAGAAAACATCTGATTCTAGCATTTCTCCTTTTAATTATTTTCTTAGTTAAATGTGAGCACATTTTCTTAATTGTATTGCTAAAGTTACTTAAAATATCTAAGCTAGCTGTCCACTTAATGTGATAAGACTAATCCTAAACCTTACCCTAACCCTAGACTAGTTAACTCAAAAAAAGAAAATATGCCCACCAGAACAAACACAATCAATATTCTTCGTAATATTTTTCTACTGATCATTTGTGTGTATCTGTTTAGCCAATAATGCTCCATTCTCCACGTTGACCTCCCTTAGGGTTATTAACCTATCCATATATCTGAAGTGGCCTCCAAGCGTAACTGGATTTCATTATTAAGTAAAGCGATAGAAAACATTTCATTCTTAAAGTAAGACTCCTCCATTTAGATACATTCCAATACCTTTCAGGCTTTTGAAAATGGATAATGGGACCAGGAGCCTGAACGCTGCCAGTGAGGATCGTTTCTTAATAGCTTGAAGAGAGAGGCAGAGCAGAGAAAGAGAGAAGAAGAAAGTTATTAAGAGGACAGTGAAAGAGACATACAGATTGAGGGATCAAAGACGGGGAGAAGGAGCGTATCCAGTACGCAATGCAGAGGAGGGTTTAACTCGGTGTGTGTGTGTGTGTGTGTGTGTGTGTGTGTGTGTGTGTGTGTGTGTGTGTGTGTGTGTGTGTGTGTGTGTGTGTGTGTGTGTGTGTGTGTGTGTGTGTGTGTGTGTGTGTGTGTGTGTGTGTGTGTGTGTGTGTGTGTGTGTGTGTGTGTGTTTTCTTTTTGAACCAGCTGCAAAGATTTCTCCTTAGCTCAGGTGTTTTTTCAGCTATGGAAATGGGATTTCTCACACACATACACACACACACACACACACACACACACACACACACACACACACACACACACACAAACACACAAATCCTCCCTCATAAAATATTGCATCCATAAGCACCCAGCCAGCACTCACACACAAATATATGCACAAAGAGACAAGGACACATCAGAAAGTTACAAATGTACACACAGGAACACACGATATCCGTATGCACAGACACCCCGCGCAGTGTTAACATTGATGCGACGTAAATCCACTGGATCAGTGAAAAGCCACCGCTGCATGGCGTGCATTTCATGTGCAAACACGTTTTCCTTCGAAAAATCAATTTCACAGACTCTGATGTATGTTAAAAGGCTACGCAACACTGTTCTCTGTCACTTCACAAAGCAAGCGTCAGCCTTTTGTGGCCAGCCAAGGACAGTCCTTTGCATGACTTCTTAGCACAGAAGTGGTTAATTAGGTACACACAGTTGAACAAATACACTGATCGAAGCACAGAGCCATGCAAAGGCGTCCCGGGAACCTTGGACACCAAAGAAAAAGCTAGATGCAAAACTGAAATCCCCTTGCAAATTCCTGTTTGCCTTTTCAAGGGCTTTCAAAACAACAAAGATTAGGCACATTAGACCCATCAGTAAGCGGAACTTATGATTTAAAAGTGACCCTTTCAACCCTGATGTGAGTCATGTTTAAAATAAAACACCAAAGATATATTTAAACAATGTGCATTCATATGCTGAATGTGTTGAGATAAATGTTTCTTAGTTGACAGAAGCCATCAGGAACACAGATTTTTTTCTTTGGGATATTTAGAAAAGGGAGAATGATTGTAGATATGGTTAAGGAGAAAGAGTAGTGAAAGAGGGTTCAGCAGGCCAGTGTCATACACAGTATAAAAAGTGAAGCATCCTTTACTTTTCAATGCATATTTTACTGAAGGAACAGATGAAATCCCTGCCAGCAGACCTCAATGATGTGTCTTTCGCTGGGTATTTTTGAAGATGCAACAACAACTGTCCTGCCACAGTGGAGGAGGACGCTGGTCCAGAATCACCTACTGTGTAAAAAGCCCATAATTTCTACCCACAGTATTGGAAGTAGTTTTTCCAAAGCATTACTGAAGGGCAATTATTTCCCTCAGCCTACAGTAGTTCAGCTTAGCATCAGGCTGCATGTATGGTGATTATAGCTAATGGTAGTCATTTTGTTTGGCCATCATTTGACAGTGCTAGGTAATTGAAGGTGAGAGCATATTTGAGAGATTGTGAATGTCAACCTTTATGTGCTCAGGGAAGATTGAGCCTCTGTGCTCTTTTCAAGCCACTTCTTATAACGCTTATATTCACAGCTAGTGGTCCTTCACTCCCACTTCCTTTGACTAGTCCGCCTGCTTCGCGGTCTGACAGTCTGAAATCTGTTCTTACCCCTTTTGTGGTCGCTTTCATTATATTTACCTTCACCTATAGCTGTACATATAGATTTTACGTTCAGTTGTTGAGGATAGAAACATAATAATGCACAAATGTAATTTCCATTTTTATTTCCAAGTTTCATATTGAGATCAATATCAATACTGACAATATAAATAGTTGAAATAATAGCATTTGAAGAACTCTTAATTTGAAACTACTAAAAAATAGTCCGTTCCACTTGGTACCGATGGCTGGAACTGCGGAAACAACAACGTAACTTAAAACGACGGCAGAGCTGATGGAGGTTTTTTGTAACTGTCCAAGTCTGTTTACATTTTCTCTTCCATTAACATTAACGGTGTGGGCACTGCCAGAGCCCACACCGTTTTCCTGTAAGTATTTACTTCCTGTCTTTCTTCTTCTGCTGTTCCCTTTAGTGTTTTCTTCCTATTTCCCTTCTTCTGTTGACTTCTCTTTTTCTTGTCATTACTGGGGACAGTCTAGCCATCATTAATCAAAATGTGCGTGCTCTCCACAAATATAACAATTCATATTCCAAAAGAATTACCTGGTGTTTTCTGATGAAGAAAGCTGTTTCTCGTTAGCAAGAAATAACAACCCTTGAAATGTCCAAATTGACCAATCAGAATGGAGTATTTAACACAAAAAAAAGGCCTTGTTATAATCACAATTTCAATGTTTAGCGAGTCAACAAGTGATTTGGCCCAGAATATAGGACAGGAAGTGTATACACTGGATGATTAAAATTAAACATAAGCTTGAATAATATATTGGTTTATTTGGCCATGCACGGTAGAAAAACAGGCATGAATTTATATAAAATGTCGCATTACTTTACTCCCTCACATCTCAAATGATCTTCATCCACAGCCAGCAGAAGCCTATACTTACTGTATATGAGCAGATGGTGGCAACAACATGCTTTACTATCCAGCATCCTCAGATAAAATGATAAAATAATACATATTTCCGTCTACCAGTCTCTTTTTCTCTCTGGTCTTATCTTCCAAGATACAATTAAATGTTTGTTAAATAAGAAGCAGATTTGTTTGCAGCTGCTGGGTGACTTTTCAGATTACTGTGTAGGTAACTAACATACAAACAACCTCCTACTCACACTCTGTGATACCTCTGTTAAACTCTGGTGCCTGTACGTTTCAAAGGAAGTGGCTTTGTACGCGCACACTCATTGCCATTAAACGTGCAGACACACACTTGTGAGTCAGTGTTGTGTGTCCTCATGTCAGAAGAAGGGAGGTGAGATTAAGGTTAACGCTGGAATACTGTCTAGACCAGCTGATCCCTGTGAACTGCAGTCCAGATATATTTTCTGCTGCCTCTCTGTCTCCTCTTCCATTTGTAGCTTCTTTTATTTTCGCTTTTTCTCTGGCTCTTCTTTATGTCAGGCATCCTCAGGTCTTGGTTTTTATTCCATCTCATCACAATGCTAAACAATTAAGTACACTATGTTTATCTCTATGTTGGAAATATTTATCTTTGTTACACAAGCTCAATGTATTTCTAACTTCCTGTTCTCTATATGTTCACTCATTGAACCTGTTATATTTGAATGAAGAACCCATTAACAGTTGATGGGCACATTGACTTTGATCATCTAACCCCGTACAATTATGACCATAAGGTATTGTCTATTATGCTCTGCAAAGCTAGTATGTTGCATTTTATTAGAAACCAAGATTTAAGAAAAAAACTAATAAATATGAAACAAATAAACTGATAATGTCAAGTAAATATTTGATATCAAAGGACGAAGATTACTTTGGAGAATTAAAGCCCTGATGCGATCAAGGATCTTTTTCTTAACCTTTTTCTGTCTACATTTGATCTACTGCTTTCTGTCTACTTTGGACAGCAGCTCAGTTACACTTTTAGTTTCCATACTTTATTCTAGCGGCTCACTGTTCCACTATCTGACTTTAATATGTTTCAAATATCGGAGTGATTTTTCATCCACACCGGCCCGGCTTTGCAGCAAAATAAAATGAAGTTGAACCTGACCCTGTACTCCAGAGAAAGACCGAAAGAAAGACAGAGATAAACTCAACAGCCACATTTATTCCACCTTTATAAAACTAAATGCATCTCTTCAGACACATGTCCACCAGCTTTTAATATTTCATTTCAAAACGTTTTAGAACATTTTAAAGGTTCATATTTGTATTGAGTGTCTCTCCTGTGACATGTCTCCATGCTTTAATGTTCAAAAAGCTCTTTATTGTTCTCATACTGCCTGTGCTGCAGCACCTCTCTTCACCCTCTGTCTGAAACCAGAGCCCAGTCTGCTCTGGCTCTGTTGTGATTGGTCAACCCCTTAGAGATTCCCTGCCCTTTAGCTTATCACGTACAATATGTTGGAGTGCTAGCCAATGGACGCGCAATGTTACGTAGTGATGTCTCTATGTTAACTCCCTGTGGTGGGAACTTTGGGATTTGAGCCTTTGCAGACCATTTACATGCACAGAAACCTATAACACACTAAAAGAAAGGTAAAACCCCAAAATGCATAATAGGGTCCCTTCGAGAAATTGTGTAAATTCAAGGAGACCTAGCTTCAACAAACAATCATTTCCTCAAGATAGATGGATATTTGTTTGTATTGTTTTGTTATAGTCAGATAATAAAGTTGACATTTGGCATTGTGTGAAATATAAAGGCTGTTGCATTATTTACCCGACAAGTAGTTACACAGCACAGTGGATTGTCTTGGTTGAACTAAATAGACAGTATTGGATTATTACTGATTGTATCCAAGGGTGTAGATGATGAACGGTTATTTTGTCGAAGTCTTTAGTGTTTAACATCATTTCCATTTCAGATTCAATTATTGTTTGATTGTTCCTGATATAATTAGTGTGTGTGGGTGCATGCATAAGAACAGGGTATGGAAATGATAATCCTCTATAAGGACAGTTGCTTCTGTAATGGAGTCATTTTCTTTGTTATGATTGGGCTTAACAGTAATTGCTAGTTGGGGGGTATAAAGGATATGGGTGAATTACATTGAATTATGCAATGACTGCAGAGAAAGCTGCCAGTTTTCCATTTCAATCATGTGCAAGTATATTTTGAACACAGTGATGGTCCACAGCTTTATTATGATGTATTCTTTCTATAGCAAAATACAGAAAATATGATCCTCGATAGAGTGATGCAGATATTACTTCGTTTTGTAGGCAGCCCAGGAATAAGCATCGC
Source organism: Trematomus bernacchii (assembly GCF_902827165.1). Taxonomy (NCBI): domain Eukaryota; kingdom Metazoa; phylum Chordata; class Actinopteri; order Perciformes; family Nototheniidae; genus Trematomus; species Trematomus bernacchii. Next base: position 2,041,445 of record NW_022987797.1, on the reverse strand, counting down.
AAGGGCTCCCTCGACAAAAAGCAATGGGATTTTTCCATTGGAGTCAAGAATATTACAGAAAAGATGATCTGTGGCAAACACACTTCACACATTTTGTTTAGCAGGGTAATGTCGACATATTTACAACACTTTAATGAAGCGTAAATACAATTGACACAAGTAAAAAGCTATGGGCTATAAAAGAAACTACATGTGGCCAATGCTAAGCTAAAGGCGGCTAACATTTGAAGTGATAATGTTTAGCAGCCTCTTTTAGCCACTTGTTGCTATGACACATTAAAGTGTCAGACATTCACCAGTGGGGGTATTTACTGTTGTCGTAGAACAAAACGTTAAAGTCTCTTCAGCCTGTGTTAACTACAGACCTTATTTCAGAGGTAAAATGCTGACTCACGTCCGTGTTTTAGGACTGCACCGCACTCTATCTGCAAGTAAATAAAAGAGAATTGAATGCAGCTGCTGTCATAATCAAGCAGATGCAGCATTATAGTTATATAAATCACGCAAAGTAAGGCAAAGAAGTAAACAAAGCTTCCAGAGAAATATAACTGTCGAAGACTTACAAATAAAAGCAAAATATAGAAACACAGGTACAGACGTCTGAGGCGAAGGAGTTAGGAGTTAACATAGTGATACTCTGAGCCAAGCCATCCATAACTGCGTCTTAATAAAGTCACAGAGTGGGAGGAGGGAACTTTATGTAGCACACTGCCAAGCATGAAGGACTGCATTAACATACACACTCCCTGACAGTGGAAACGGCCTTCACACACACATGGGAAACAGGTTCAACACACACACACGTTTTTCTTCTCTCTTAAAATCAATCACATCTCTCTTATCAAACACACACTCAACGCTCTCCGTATGTCTCTATATCAAACACACACACACACACACACACACACACACACACACACACACACACACACACACACACACACACACACACTCTCTTGTGAATGTGGGGTCAATAAATCTCCCCATTAGCATTGAGATGTCTTCATCATAGTCAGTGTTGTGGAGCTGCCGCTATGACTCCATTTCATGCCTGGCTTAATGCATATTTGACCTTGGGGTGACGCACACACAAACACACACACACACACACACTCCCACACAGACACACACATTTTCTAATACTGAAAGATAGGCATGCAAAAGCACATTCTTGTGTAAGTGCCGGAGTGTGCTTACACACACTCATATACACACATATACCATATACCTCACATCAATGGATAAACGAACTGTATGAACACATTTAACCGATTATAAAACGCACACCTCCGACCGTGAAGCCAGCTGCCTGGAATATTCAGAGTCTCAGAGATGAAGGATGTGTGCTGCTTTGTGTTAAAATGTATTTATCAAAAGAAAAACCAGTGGTAGGAGAAAGGGTTGATTGAGGAGTACTAAGGAAGGATGGAAAGAGTTTGTAAAGATAAATGGGATGGATTGAAGGGCTGGAGTTCATTCTTACTTGAACTATAGTGGAGACAGTGTGAAGGGGAAGTGTGAAGTACATCCTGGTTGTGTTTCAGAGAGCAGACAGTTTGTCCTTGCCTGTTCTCGGCTCTCTTTTTCTCTTCAACTCTTTACTCCTGTATTTCCTACACCTTTCCTCTCCAAATATCTCTCCTGTCTCACATTTCTTTCACTCTCATCTGCCCTTTTTTCCTTATTTCCTTACTTCTTCCATGTCTTAATAGTGTAGTGCAGTGATGATGTATTGTTGTAAGCCGACCCGGAAGTTAGCATCGCAAGGGCCCCCTGGACAAAATGATTTTGGAATGTACCATGAAATAAGATATTTGGCAAACTCATTTTCATTATAGTTACAAGTTTTGTTAAGCAGGAACATCTCGACATATTAACACCATGTATACAATAGTTGAAGCATAAATGAAATTGCCATAAGTAAAAATCTAATGTTAGCCTATAAAATAACTAAATTAGGATTGCTTGGCTGCGTATCACCACTGCTAAGCTAAAGGCCGCTAATGTTCTTGTAATAACATTTAGTAGTCTTGTTTAGTCACTTTTTTTTTATGTTGTAGAACAAAACGCGAAAATCTCTTCAGCCTAGGTTACCCATTATTTTTGGCATCTGGTCGCTTTCCTCCTCTCCCCTTTCAGTCACTCATTCCAATTATTCATTCTGTCTTCTACTCTTGTATCAATCCTATCACACATCATGACTTAAGCTCGTAATACACAATTTAATATACTATTTCGTTTTTCAGCCCTTTGTCCTGTCTCTCAACACTAACAGGACACTGTCACAGTGGTAGAAGCAGACCTGTGTGGTCGGCTCATTCTTCATCCGTTTAGGGAAGCCAGTGTTTAGATTGGCTTATGGAGAAACCACTTAACGGCACTAATGAATCCACAGCCATCATTAACATGCAAATAGCTCCATTAAGAAAACATAGAGTCTTGCAGTATTATATTACAAACCCTATTCCTTCTGAGACACACACATACACACTTCAGTGAGTAAACTGCCATACTGCAACAGCACTGAACAAAAGAACATTTATTAAAACCAACAAAACTTTAACAACTCTCTTATAATGCGTGCGTCACACTGTCCCGAAATTGACACCAGATGGACACACGAATATGGAATTGTGAATTTCGCACGAAGATGGCCCCGAACTTGGTCAACGGCCAAGCAACAGCCGAAGCAAGTACGATGCCTACAGAAGTCCACACGATGGCACCCGAACCACACACGAAGGCAACATTTACATTACATTTAAGACATACAACTGCAACGAAAGTAACACAAACAATTATGTTAAAGTCCTATGGGACTTTACATTTTGGAAACTTGAGATTGTATATAATACAAATTGTCACTGATATTTTCAGACTTTGTTCTTTACTTTCTCCGTCTTTATATGTAGATGATATTACGTTTTTTCCGTCATGTTGTTTCCATAGCAACAACAACTTCCTGTCAACAGCGTAAACTCGCCTTCAAAATAAAAGCATCTAAATAAAACAGGAAGTTAACCTAAATTACATTTAAAGCTCCCATGTCATGCTTTTCCGGTTATTACCCGTCCCCTTGTGTGTTATGTAGCTTTGTATGCATGTAAATGGTCTGCAGAGTCACAAACCCTCAAAGTACACCCTGTAGCGAGTAAAACTCTAATAATATGTTTACATGATTTTGTTGTGCAATAAAATAACCAGAGAAGCGATCTACAAGGAAACATTGCACACCGTGGTCCCATCTCGATGTCATCGTACTATAATACGATGGCTACACAACGGCATTGCGAGGGCTTCACGTAGTCGTGTTGCCTTCCTAAGACAATCGGGCAGCTTCTTGTTTCCTTCGTATTGTCTTCGTGAGGCGAAAAATGCCCGATGGCACCGATGATCACACGAAGTAAAGACGAAGATGACACGATTTGACAAGATGCCCTCACGCTGGCCTTACGAAGGGCAAAATAGACACACAAATTCAACACAAAAATGAACCTTCGCAAGGTCTTTCGGCAATATTTTGGCATGCCAAAGATTTTGCCACCGCTCTCGAAGTTGCTGCCGGAGCCTGAGAAACTCCACCGGCGGTCATACGATGGCTTAAGATGCCCTCACGAATGGCTCGATGCTGTTACGATTAGAGCCGAATTTGAACATTTCCTTTTTCGTGTGTCCATCTGGTGTCAATTTCGGGAAAGTGTGACGCAGGCTTTATGGAAAACTAAAATGAGGCTTAGGGTTTCCCAAAGTATTTCAATAAGTTCAGTTCCCCAGGATTAGCTGAGAGAAAAAGAGAAGACAAGTGGTGGAAACAAATAAACCTTATATTAAATGAATCACGATGGTACATTGTTCTTCCTTCTCTAACGGAGAGTGAATGGAGCATTTGTATTGCTGCATCAAGTTTCCTCCACCAAAAACGCGTTGGGTCCTCTGTTTCAGCTCTTGACAATCCTTGATCAGTCCCTCCGTCCCACTGAACCTTCTTCCTCCATCTGTGCTGACTAATAAAACCCATGCTCTCATCCAATCAATCTGTCTGTTTGTTAATTGGAGGAGAGATATTCCAATTAGCCCTCCTATCGTCATGCCCACCAATCAAGGTTTAGGGTGTTAATTGACTCATTAATCTAACCATAAGCAGCCAATATTTCTTTCTTCTAGACTATATTTTGGAGACATTTAAGATTTTAGAAAGAATTGAGATAAAACAGGTGATACATACCGAATAAAACAAATAGTGTTTTATTATACAGTACTGTGAAAAGAGCCATTCTGCATACTGAGTGGTTATACTTTTGATACATGAAGTACATGTTGCCGTTTTCCCAACTTTTACTACAATATTTGAAGACATTGTTTTTTCTACTTTAACTTAATTAGTTATTCTTCCACCACCCAACTTTTCTCACCTGTGATGTGTCCATACTGTGCACAGTACTGAGTGTGGGTGGGGGGATTATTATAGTTAGGATGTCTGTTGTCATGGTAACTTACTCTTTCTCTCTTTCTATTAACAGACAGTAGCCAGGCGTCGCTCGCCCAGCCCTCTCTGACCCTTCAGAGTTTTCCTTACGGAGGCTGTGAGTCTGTGGAGATCTCCTACCAGAGCGGTACATGCACAAAGCCTTGACACTGTGTTAGTTAGTTAGTACTTAGTAGGTTAGTAATTAGTTTGTAAGTTAGTCGGTTAGCTAGTTAGTTAGTTAGTTAGTTAGTTAGTTAGTTAGTTAGTTAGTTAGTTAGACCAATGTTATAATGCTTATACTTCATTGATAATGCTAAAGGTTTTGGTGCTAAAACTTATTATCAAACAAGTAGCTAACTGTGTGTGTCAGGTTTTCTCAGGTTATTTAGTTAGCTGATTGGTGAGTTATAGTGTATAGAGGTTAGTAATTTTGTAACATGCCTTATACAAGTTGTTGTAAGCTTGTTTGACGATAAAACAATCGGACATAGCTAGCAAGTTAGTTTAAAAAGTCAGTGAGATTTACTTATTTAACTATTCCCATCAATATACTGCGTTGTCTTATTCTTGGATAAAGCTCAAGACGCTACTTTGTTTATTTACTGATTGAGTAAAAGTTAGCTATTTTACTCAACAACATAAAAACAAAATACACATACTAACTGCATCCCGCTGTTTATATAAAAACATTTTATTTCTCTTACTCTAGAATATGTTTCTGTTCCTGCAGGTCAGTTCCAGGCGGGTCAGTTTCAGCCGGCTATTCGAGTCGCAGACCTCCTGCAGCATATCACCCAGATGAAGTGTGGACAGGGCTACGGTTTCAAGGAGGAATATGAGGTGAATACACACACACACACTCTCACACACACAGAGGCTTATAATGAGAACAACAAGAACATCTTCAGATGGACAACATTACAAGCAGCCATTAGTAAGAAGGTCAAAGGTTTGCTGCTACAGCACATAGATAGCATGTGTAATGAACTGTTTGTGTGATGCCTGAATGTATAATTATTACCGCTGGTAAAATAGTGATTCTTGCAGCCCCTATGACCCTGAATAGCATATCAGCAATATCAGCATTCAAAGTCAAAACAAGAATCAAAGGCAGATTTGACTGAAAATATATTTTAATTGCTCACAAAATACTTACTGCACAATAAAAATTATCATTATAGTAAATGGAGTAAAACTGCGTCAGACGAGACGAGATGCTTTTTTGCATTGAGCTGAAATCTCATACATCACTCATTTGCATAAGAAAACATTTAAAAGAGAGTTGTTGTTTTTTTTTCTGCAGATTGATTTTTGACTTTTCCGAGGCACAGATGATCCGATTTTAGTTCACATTTCAATAAATGATATGAAAATAAAACACGTAAACGGCATCTCCGGCTTGGTAATTAGATTCTTTTATTTTGCAAACGCTGCATCCATATTTCCTCTCCGTCCCTGCTGTCGCTTCCCAGTTGAGCAGTGTGTGTATGTATGTGTGAAGGAGAGAGATTGGATTTGGTTTTATGGCTGGAGACCCTTATCAATTATTAATCCTTTACCTCATCAATATTGATGATCAGCAAAACAAACAGAGGGACGGTAAAACTAACTCTCCTCTCCTTACTTTCTTTTCTTTGTTTTACAGTTTGTGTCGTAGAGTGGTGCAGTGTTTAGAAGTTAGCATTACAGGGCTCCTTTGACCAAAAAGAGAATAGGATTGTTCTTGTGAATTATGGAATAATGCAGAAATAAGATTTTTGGTAAACACACGTTTATATTTACACGTTTTGTTGGGCAGGATAATCTACACATATAACCCACGCTTTTATAATAGTTGAAGTGTAAGTGTAATCACCAGAAGTAAAAAGCTAACGTTAGGCTAAAGAAAAAAAATCACCAACGCTAAGCTAAAGGTGGCTAATGCTGATGTGATGTTCAGACATGTTTACTGACGTATTTTCTTCCGTAGTACAAAACCTAAAACACTCTTGAACTTGTGTTAATCACTGATCAAAATTCAAGCATCTAACCAAAACACAAACATGTGATGAATGCTAACCCATTCCTGCACCCATTCTGTCTTTACTCTCGTTTTGTCCCAAGTGTCTTCTTTTTCATAATACCTTGTTCTCCCCCCCGACTTCAATTTCCCTTTCAATCTTTGCTCAGC
>NW_022987797.1:1804807-2032307 GCF_902827165.1 Trematomus bernacchii | reverse complement strand
AGCCACACATCAACACACTTTCTGTCCTTGCTGTGTTTGTAAAGCTTTTCACATGGGCCCAGCATCCCAGCAGGGGGAAAGGGCAATCTGTCTTCTCTCCACTGAAAAGAAAGGACCATTCTCCAACTTTTTTTGTTTTCACACACCCCGCAGTCTTTACCTGCACTTTCTCATGTTGTGCTCCATCCACTGTGAAGTTCCTCCTCACTGCTGGTTGCATTTTAATTCAGTTTGAGCGCTTTACACCTGCCAATGAGGTTGGTATTGATTGGCATCGTCATTGGCCATCCTGTTGGTCTGTTAATTAGAAAGGTATCCCAGAGTTGGCTGAAATACTGCCGACAATTACCTGGCTAAAGCATAATAAAAAATACCTGATTGAGATTAATAGAGCTGGGAATCTGCCAGTACAATTTCTTGCCACAACTTCTGTGCTGTGTTCACATGTGAGCTGAAAGGTCTAACAATAAGACTTAAAGTTGAGCAGCACTGCTTTGATGTACTTCTATTTCATATTACATCCATTGCAAATCCCTTCATAATGCTTACATATAACAGGACTACATAAGTGCCACTTTATAAACATTCAAATCCTTCTAGAAATTGTATTTTAAACAAAAGTGTTTACTTAAATGTTGTCTATGGATTGGTCTGTCTCTGAACACTTTCTCACTTTGAATGATACAATTGTTCAATAAAAACTACCACTAGTAGAAAGAAAAAAAAAACATTACATAGTTTGAAATACTATGTGAAATCACAAAATCACATAATGTTTTATGTATATTTGGGCTGCATAATTCCGAAAAAAATAAACTTTGATTATTGCCATATTTATTTAGCGATATTAGATAGAAAGACAATTTTTAAAACATCATTCTCATTATCATTGAAAAATATATATGATAATGGTGCTATTCTTTAGGAGAAACAATTATTTGTAATGGAGAAGAATACTGATTGCGTGATACAATACTTGATTGTATCTATCAATTAAACTAGATGAACAATTTCCATTAGTTAAACTGCAAGAATGCCTCACAGACATAAAGACATGGATGACCTGCAACTTTTTATTATTAAACTCTGACAAAACAGAAGTCATTATACTAGGCCCCCAGCACCTTCGGAACAAACTGTCCAACAACATCATTTCTTCGGATGGTATTACCATGACCTCCAGCACCACGGTAAAAAATATTGGTGTCATCTTTGACGAGGATTTGTCTTTTATATCACATATAAAGCACATTTCAAGGGCTGTCTACTTCCATCTACGGAATATTGCAAAAATCAGGCACATCCTAAATCACAACAATGCAGAAACACTAATCCATGCTTTTATCACCTCCAGGCTGGATTATTGCAATTCCCTTTTATCAGGATGTCCAAACTCATCATTACAGACCCTACAATTCATACAAAATGCTGCAGCACGGGTTTTAACAGGAACAAAGAAGATGGACCACATCACTCCTGTTTTAGCAGCTTTGCACTGGCTACCAGTTAAGTCCAGGATTGATTTTAAAATACTTTTACTCACATACAAAGCACTCAATGGTCAGGGACTATCCTACCTACAGGATCTTTTAATCTCCTATTGCCCCTCTAGGGCATTAAGATCCCAGAGTGCAGGTCTGTTGGTGGTTCCCAGAGTCCACAAAATAAGATCAGGTGCTAGAGCTTTCGGCTACCAAGCCCCGTTCCTCTGGAACCAACTTCCAGTGACGATTAGGGAGGCAGACAGTGTCCACACATTTAAGAGTAGGTTGAAGACTTTCCTCTTTGGTACAGCGTACAGTTAGGACTGGTTTTAAACCCCCTTTTATACATCCTCATGGACCCTTCGTTTTATGGAATTGTAATTATTGTACTCTAACTGTATTTGTGTCATTGTGTTAAGTACCTCTTTTGATTGGTATTTTTTCACATTTATCTTGTAATATTCGTTTGTTGTTTTTACATTGTTTTACATTGCTTTTACATTGTCAATTGTGTTTGTTGATTTGTGAAGCCCTCTGAGACAAATATGATTTGTGATATTGGGCTATATAAATAAACTTGAATTGAATTGAATGGATTAAGATATGTTCACATCATTTGCCTTAAAAACTTGCATTATTATTTTGTTGTTGCTTTAATCAAAAGTGAATTGCTGTTAGCTTTGCCTTCTTGTGAAAACTCTCCTTAAACCCTCCCTGCCCTAAGTGGCACAGAGTCAGTTTTCTCTGCATTAATATTCATGTTACTATTTTAACTTCTGCCGGCCCATGTGTCAGTGTACAAGCTCTGGGCATCATGCCATATGTGCATGCATATTTTTGTGTTCATACCTCAACATGAAACTCTTGTGCACGTGTTCATGTGTGTGTCCAGGCCCTGGCGGAGGGACAGACGGCGCCCTGGGAGACGGCCAAGAAGGACGAGAACCGCAACAAGAATCGCTATGGCAACATCATCGCTTGTGAGTACTGCAATGACATGGACGGACTAAGGAGTACTCTTTGCTAAATATGGCTATGGTCCTTTAGCTCAGTTTGAATGAAGTTAGGCCTGGTGAAATTTGGTTTGGTTACGTTTTGTCTGGGTTGGTTTTGGTTTGGCTTATTTCAGTTGTGTTGGTCTAAGTCTGGTCTGATTTGGTTTGTTGGTTATTTTTGTGTCATTTAACTTCAACTAGATGTTTATTAGATACAGATAACTTTCTCTGTATAGGGTCCTGCCTGAACGAAGCTTGGCTTGGTTTGGTTTGTTTCCTTGTCATTTTCAGTTGCTAGCGGTTTGGTAAAGTAATATCATGACTGAATGGGTACGCCTCAAACACCTTCAAGTTATCTCCATTTTGTGTTATAAGATAGCCAAAGAGACAGATTAGGACTGTTTAACTGTTTATGTACTTCTCAAAATTGATTTTAACATTTCAATTATCTGAAGCCAACAAGTACCAGAAGTGAGAATCACACACAAAAGTGTGGTCGGATAAATAGTTTTTGGATATCTTTTCTGGTTTTAATAAAACTCTTAGTATCAGACTATTTGAAGTGTCATAAACAATCTAATTAGGTCAAAAACTAAGGTATCGTCAGGAACCTGGTATAAAAAGTTTTCAGCGGTAAGAGAGAGGTTTGAAAATACACATTGATTCTACTACTGAGGAGAGATAAGGTCCAACCATAGTTTTAATAAAGTGTGCTGAGGTACCATGTTTACTGGGTGAAGCGACCGTCCTTCAGCTGGAGGACACCATCTGCCCTGAAGCGTCCTTCACAGAGTCTGACTGACTCCTCCAGCTCGGGGTGGGTCCCACTGATGGACCTTACCCCCTGCTGAGAGCCAGATGCCAATAGAACCTGGTTTTTGGCGGGACCAATTCACTAGACGCTTCAGAAGGATGACTCAGTGGCACCTTTTCAATCAAAGCATGTGTTTAATAGTAAATAACAAAAAAGATATGCAGCTTGAATAAGATACATCATTTTTCTAGAAGTTATATCAAAGTGTACTCACAGTACAGGGAACCGCTGTTGCGAAAATAACCCTTTTTGCAGTGGGAATATTTTCATCATATGATCAAAGCTTGCAGCCTTTATTTTATTCAAAGAGACTTTTGTCAAAGTTAAGCTTCATTTTGGCGAGACAGGCTGTTGTAATGATGTTCAGACGTAGCCTACTGCTTTTAGCATGAATGTGTGTTTGGCCATTAGAGTGTGAATTTGCATGTGAATAGGGCGCGGGTGTTTGCTATGATTTTGTGTGCACTAATAATGTGTGTGCGCTTGATATTGTATGAGGCCACCTCCAGCCTCTATTAGGATGCAACAATAGAAGCAGATTGTTAGGTTGAAGTTGTATTAAATGAGTGTGTGTGTGCCAGTAGACCCAAGAGCACATACATGACGAGTACAGTCCAGAAGACTGCTTTCATTTGGCAGTTCATGTGTGTGTGTGCATATACCGCTCCGTGCGCATGTCTCATTACGAGGGTTTAGATGTCAAGGCAAAGACACTGCACTAACCTGAAGGCTTTAAAATGAAACATTGCTCTGAAATGAAATAGCCTGTCAAAGACTTGATAGCCAACAGGAATTATGATAAATTTGCTATTAGTACAAATCCTTTAATTACAAGGGCCTGGTAATGGAAACTGTCCATCTTGCTTGCTGTGATTGCACAAAGGCTCATTTTCTAGAGAAAATGTTTGAAAGGGTAATTTTCTTCATGTCTTTATCAGAACAAGGACATGTGGTGAGAGTGGCAGGACGCTTGGCTGCGGCTAAAACTTTTAATATGGGTTAAAGGGTATTTATTCTTCAGTCAGGTTCACCTCTAATTCCCCTTTTCTAAGTGTGGATTTGCCTTCTGTTTTTTCAGCATGAGAGCAATAATCTCAGAACAAACTGCCTCAAGGAAGGACACAATGTCTCTTACATACTATGCTGGAAATGGAAATGTGGAATCATTACAATAGTTGATTTATATAGCAATACTCCTAAACAATATTTACAAATGAGTTGCAAACACTGGCAGCTATGAAGAAAACCTATCCTGATCCACTGCTTTCAAAAAAAGGGTCGACATGACCATATATTCCAAAAGACAATGGACTTTATTAACATAATTTACATAAAACAGACATCAGTCGTTTGTGACCGTAGCCTTTCCCTTTTTCCTCCTTGCAGTCAACATATACTATTATATATATATTGTCGTTTGGCAACTATAGAGCAAACCCCCCTAATTGCCCCCCAAGGCATATCTACGCTATCACGGGTTTGTGAGTCGCTTTTGACAAAAGTGTCATCTAAATAACATGTCATTTAATTTGAATGACACTCATGTAGTAACATAGTGTTACTTTACACCCATCCCTTTCCTCCTGACTGACAGGATCAAAAGTAAAAATGCGTACCTTCCGTTCAAACTCAAATCATTTTAAATGTGTATTGATTTCTACTACATAGAACCTGGTTTTAACAGAACACACACGTCAGTTAATGATCAGTATGCAAAATTGTCACTGCTTGTAACATTTTCTTTGAAAATGATGTTCATTTCCCGGCTCTCCCAATTTGAATGACATTCTTCACAAGGAATTTCATATTTTCCGTACACGCAACACTTTTCCATTCAAAATGAGTGGCTGCACCATAAGAGGCAGAAAGGGTAAAGGTTTGATTCTAAGAAGAGATACAGTATGACATCTATGTTTACTGCTTAAAGTCTGATCCTGTCCCCCAGGGACAGACCCTCTAACCCAGTGTTTGTCAAAGTGGGGGGCGCAGAGGCATGACAGGGAGAGACCAGGAGGAAAAATGGTTTTGAAAAAAAAAAAAAAAAATCATAATTTGAAAAATTATTGATTGGAAAATAATATGCTACAGTACAGTATAAGTACGTCTGGGTCTCTGTGTTTCATTCAAGCTCGGCTCTGTGTGTGTGTGGAACGAGCCATTTTGTGTGCGTGCACGAGAGAGAGAGAGAGAGAGAGAGAGAGCGCACCGGTACCAGAGATCGTTGTTGTTAGCTTCTGGTGCTAGCGAGCTACGCTAATGGATATAAGGAGCTTTTTCAACAACAAGGTGAAGGAGAGTCCTCTCCTGTCAGACTGAGAGGCTCAGTGAGCTAAAGGACTATCTGGGTGTTTAGATAGTTAACTTTAGTCTAAGTTATCTCAGTGGGTCTCAAACGGTTTGGTCACCATTAATGTAAACAATTATTTCCGAGGCACACGTTTATATGATCATTATAGTTCTAAAAAAATAAGAGAATAAATGAAAAACAGGTATGAAATACTGTATGACAGTTAAAAAATAATAAAGTTTAAAAGGGGAGCAATTTGTAAAATATCCATAAAGAAAAAGTAAATCTGTTTACAGTTCTGTTTCATATGGGTGTTGAGAGATGTATCCATAGATCTCTTCATTTTGCTCTCAAAGTGCACCAGATTGATGCATTTAACTTCAATATTTAAAAACAAATCTTCCCGGGGGAGCATGGGGGGACCCCCCTATGTGAGGTCCACTCCCCACTTGTAAAAATAGCACTTTACCCCTGCTTACACCTATATGCCGTGAGCTGATTATCGAGCCTCCATTGTAACAGTTGCAGGTACACTGTGTATTTGCGTGGGGATTGTTGCAGTAGAAAGTTCCACTGTAGCGCCCGGTACATTAATGGGAAACCCTAAATGTTTGAGCACCCTCTATGAAACGTCAAGCTACCCCACAGCACCCCCAAGAGAAATCTCTGGCGCCACCACTGAGCCTGCAACCCCGTTTTGAAGAAATGTGCAGTGCAAAACAGACTCATTGCAGCCACTAATGATAAGACACACTTTGCTGCCAAATATCAGCATTTTATTTATTTTCATTTTTTTGCACAGATTGCAAAGTGGCAAAGTATTATAACTTATTGTTCTAGCAAAGGGATTGCACAATTGTATTATGTATTTTTTTTTTTTTTTGAGCACACAGGCTTATGGAGCATTGTTTTATTATCAGCAAAGTGTTTTCTTTTTCTTTTTTTTGAAAGGAATGCTCACGTTCATATTGATGAACACTCCGAATCTGACCATACAAATCCCCTCAGAGGCAGCTGTGATAATCTTCCTATCCTTGTGAGGACATTTGACTTCTCTGTCACACACTTCCTCACTTCCTCCCTCTCTATCTCTCAGCGTAGTTTGGAAAGGGGCTGATTTGAGTTGAAGTGTTAACACACCGTCCTCCGGCCATCTGCCAAACACAAACGGCTGATGCCATGTTTGAAATCCCTTCAGCGCGCAGACTAAATGTTAATCAAGCAGCCTCCTGCCCCCCTGTCCCCTTAAAGCCTCCCCTCCCCCCCCCTCTCCCTGTTCCACTCCCAACTGTGATGTCCCCTCCTCATTCTGTTCACTTCTCTTTCTTCAATTGTACTTTACTCCTTCACTTCCTTATACTTGTTCATCTCTATACCCTTCTGTGATCTACTCTCCTCCCTCTTTTTTCACCAATCCCCCTTTTCTCACCTTCCTATTTTTCTTTTGGGATTTTCCTCTGCTCCCCCTTTATGTTTTTCTATTTTCTCATGTCATTCCTCTCTATTTTCTGTAATATCCAACCTATTTTCCATTCAAATGTCCCATTTAGTTTGACCTTTTCTTTTAAAACCTCTCTTCTCAGTACCCTTTACCCCCAAGCATCACCCTTCTAATTTTCTAAGCTTTTTCTCACCTTTCCTCTCCTCTTCCGCCCCCTCCATCCATTGCTCTTGTCTGATTACCTCTGACAGTATATGGGTTGAGGCAAAGCGCAGCACTGTTTCCTCATTACAGGCATCTGTCTGCTACTATTTCCTCCCCCCTCTCCCCCTTTCCTTCCGCTCTTCCCTTCTTCTTTTTCTTCTCCTTCTCAGCCCTCAGTTCATAGAGCGACCTCCCCATATGCTCATTTATAATTCAACAGAAGCATGCCTTCAAAATAAACTGATTTATTGGCAGGCATTTACATATGTGCGAAGCGGGATATGCGTGCTGGTGCCTGTGTGTGTGTGTGTGTGTGTGTGTGTGTGTGTGTGTGTGTGTGTGTGTGTGTGTGTGTGTGTGTGTGTGTGTGTGTGTGTGTGTGTGTGTGTGTGTGTGTGTGTGTGTGTGTGTGTGTGTGTGTGTGTGTGTGTGCGTGCGTGCGTGTGTGTGTGTGTGTGTGTGTGTGTGTGTGTGTGTGTGTGTGTGTGTGTGTGTGTGTGTGTGCGCGTGTGTGTGTGTGTGTGTTGGTTTTTTGTTTGTTGTCAAAAATAAGGAAAGATGGTTTGTTTGTTCATGTTTTGTAATCCTTGTTTGTTTTTCTTGGAATATGAATATTGAATCGTAATAAACCACGGTCAAAATGGAAAACAGTTTTTAGCACAGACAGAACAAGATGAAGTCTGAAGATATTTATTTTATACAACATTTAGAGACCATCTAACCTGTGCATTAGTTATTTGTATTGATTTGTTCATTGATCTTTTCCTACAGCTTTTTTTTCTCCATCACTGGGAATACTGTGCAATAAAACTCAGGCAAAAATCAAAGGTTTTTTTTATTGAATAGAATATATTTCTCTCAGACAGGCAGCCTATCGTTTTTAAGTAATTTAACTCCGGAGAGTTCTGACTTCCTTCACCCCCTCTAAGTTTCTGTCAAAAACAATGTGTCTTCTCAAATACAGATATTCACAGTATTTTATTGCATGCTCGAGCAAAGTGCTGCACTTTTGCTCTCCCCAAGAGAAGCTGATTGAAACTAAAAACTGACAGGCCGCAATAAATAACTTATAAATAAAATATGAGAATTTTGTCAGAGTTTGAGAAACGATCTGTCTCTGTGTGTGTCCCCTTTTTTCTCATCCCGCTCAACTTTATTTTCTCACGTCTGTCCATTTCCTTTGTTGCTTTATCTGCCTCTAAATACGTTTACTTTATCAGTTTAGTCTACAGTAAACTAGCTGCAAGATTTTCAAATGTAAACTTATTGTGATTTACTCAATTGCAATTGCGATATGATTTACAATATTAGATGGGAATATTATTTGTTCCCTTTCCTTTAGTGTGTTATAGGTTTGGGTGCATGCAAATGATCTGCACAGGCTGAAAGCCCTGTGTTCCCCCAGTTCTCCCACACACTCCCCCCCCCCCCCCCCACCCCCCCCCCCCCCCCCGTCGAAACGCCTCCATTGGACTCCTTTGTTTACTTCCATTCAGTAAAGACATCTCTGTGTAACAGTCGCACTTCCATTGACTAACGCTCCAACACATTGTACGTGATCTCTAAGTGGTTGACCAATCACAACAGAGCCGGCCAGCTAACCAATCAGAGCAGACTGGGCTCTGGTTTCAGACAGAGGGTGAAAAGAGGTGCTGCAGCACAGGCAGTATGAGAACAATAAAGAGCTTTCTGAACATTAAAGCATGGAGACATGTCCCAGTAGAGGCTCTGAATACTAATATGAACCTGAAGATGATCAAACTCGGTTCCCTTTAACCATTGTATTACAAACAAAAGAAAAAGTGGTTGAAATAAAAGTAAGATAACTACGAGATATTCCGTTTTGAAGATGTGTCACAAAAGCACACACAGATACACACATAACTGTGTTGGTGTGTAATTGAGCTATATGGCACTGGTTGTTTGTAGCGATTCATCATAGACAAAAAGAAACTAAATACAGCCGTCAGGGTGAAAGTCTGCTAATGTTTGGCCCTTTCTCCCTCTGAACATCCTGCTGCTGCTCTCCTCATCCTCTCTATTCTTCTTTTATCTTCCGTCTGTCTATTTGTCTTCTCCTTTCTCATTTTTCTTCTCCCCTACTGCCCCCTCTGTCTCCCCTCCTCTCTTTTGATCTCTCTCTGTGTCTGTCTTGCTCTGAACTTAATCTATTCACTATATTATTTTTTGCATCCGTCCTACCTCTTCTTCACCTTTTCTTTTTATCATTTCGCCTCACTTTTTTGACTTCCTCACCTCTCTGTATCTCCTCTGTCATGAATCGCCTCCCTTCTCTCTCTCTCATGTACAAACTCACCCCGAAGCCCTCTTTGCATTTAC
The DNA here is from genome assembly GCF_902827165.1 of Trematomus bernacchii. Classification (NCBI taxonomy): domain Eukaryota; kingdom Metazoa; phylum Chordata; class Actinopteri; order Perciformes; family Nototheniidae; genus Trematomus; species Trematomus bernacchii. The sequence continues at coordinate 2,022,742 of NW_022987797.1, read as the reverse complement.
TAATGTGTACCGCTGTTCAGGTGAATGGGAATCATTACACACTCTGTCAGTCTCTGCCAGGCGGTGTTCTTCACACACACACACACACACACACACACACACACACACACACACGCACCCTTCACCCGTTGTTACACCTCCAAGCATCGCTGACATAATCAGTATCCCCTCCCGAATCATGTTGCTTCTCATTACAGCAGAGGTTATGTGTGTGTGTGTGTGTGTGTGTGTGTGTGTGTGTGTGTGTGTGTGTGTGTGTGTGTGTGTGTGTGTGTGTGTGTGTGTGTGTGTGTGTGTGTGTGTGTGTGTGTGTGTGTGTGTGTGTGTGTGTGTGTGTGTGTGTGTGTGTGTGTGTGTGTGTGTGTGTGTGTGTGTGTGTGTGGAGTCTCCTCTTCTTCTCTTATCCTGGTGCATATTCTCAACACGTCTGCTGAGCTGCTCTGAAGTACAGAACGCCAACAACTCCTCTGAAGTGTTTGAACAAAGAACCACAACAAATATTAGCATCCCTCAAGCTGTCACACACACATTAACACACACACGCAGATGCCCACCCACACAGTTATGTACATCAACACACACTCTGTACACGCAAAGCAGCACATACAGTAGATTCAGGGAATTAGGAAGCCCTACACCTGCAGTCTAGTTTATACTTGATTACTTGTGGAAGTGAAGTCTTTAGTCTTTCATTCCAACCGCGCACACACAGTAGGAAGAACTAGTTATTTATTTGTTTTGTTTGGGGGGGGGGGGGGGGGTTTGTCTCCTTTTATATCAACAAAACTCTGTATGCATGATCTGAAGCTAGTCATGTGCATCTTGTGACTCGTAGTGGGATGCAAATACAGTTTCATTATGACATATTATTTATTTTTTAACCTGACTCTTTAGATAAAGATTATACAAATATATTGTTTTAAAATAATTATAAACATTTTAAATATAATAGTATAGTTATATAAGTAGTAGAATAAGTATTGTTATTATTAATGTGATGAATAGTATTATTAGTATTATATTGACCACTATTATTATCATGAATAATTTTCTTAATATATATTTTTTGAGAAACGTGTTGGCCTGCGTAAATAAAAATAATAATGTGCCTTTGTTAATGCTATAGAAATATCCTCTTTATATCCAGTCACATTAACAATTTGCTTTATTTGAACCACGGAGGCCAAACCAAAATCAGGGAGTAGCAGCACAGATCTTCGTGAGTAAAGTGCCAACGTGGAGACAAACAGAACTCTCGAGGAAAGACTGATTATGTGTTCAGCCCCCGCCTCAGATGATGGAAAGGTTTCTGTTGCAGCTCTCAGCGGGGGGGGGGGGGGGGGGCACACAGATAATGGTGATAATGAGGCTGATTTTTAACGCCAGCGGTGGCATTATTGATACTGTTGACGGTGATTGCTGTTAATCATTGTTCCTCTTCAGAAGCAGTTGGGGGTAACAAAGACACGGTGATAACAATACATGCAGAATTCTGAAGGCTGATTTTTTTAGGCATCACGCGGTGGAGGGAGCAATGATTGTAGTTTGAATTAGAAGGTGGAGGATTTGAAGTGATTCTATTTCATGTTTGTAAAACTCCAGGGGGTTGTCAATTGGAACTTCGTTGATATTTGGTAATGACAGACTCTGATCATTAACAGTGTGAGATAATTGATTGTTGATGAATGACTCATGAATTAATGAGATGTACTGCTATCCAAATGTTTCCAAGATACCCAATGAAGTAGGATTTCATCTGATTTTGTTTATCCTGGGGGGAAATTGGGGTTTTGTGACAGTTTTATAATGAAATGAATGAAAAATGAAAATGTAGTATAAAGAGAAAACAAACAAAACAAAAGTAAAATGTCCAATAAAATATCAAATAAAATGAACAATTCAAACAGGAGAAGTCAAATCAAAATGTTCCATGAAAACATAACTATAATAGAAATGTGTATGTAAACATGAGAAGTTGAACTAAAACAGTGCACATTTATACTACAATCTACAGTATATGTAATGTATATTACAATAGCGGTGCTAACATTCTCTTCCCTAAATGACTACAGTAACCAACCCGTAGAGTGGCTCATCATGCAGCTCCTGTCAGAGACTCATTTAAGATTTCTGCGTTTTAATGCAAAGATGACACAAAAGAAGAAGCTGAGCTCGGCTTTACTAATTCACTCCTCAAACCTAATGAGTGCTATCAGACCACCACTTATATGCAGATAAGTTCTTCTTTCTGTCTGCCGTGTGAATGGCCTGCTGCAGGCGAACACTTACTGCCATTACACTGAAGAGAAGAAGTTCCTCCTTCTATCAGAAATAGGACACTAATGAGAAGAGCGAGTGTCAATTGTTCAACGGGAAAGAAAATGATTTGCTGTAAAAAGGGCTAACAGGATATATTTCTTATGACCACAGAGTCGTTAAGCTATGAAGTGTTTCAGACAGAAAGAATGAAACTCTTGTTCTATCCTACTTTGTTCTCTATGTAGGTGAACACTCTCTTCTGGTATCACCATGATGAGTCGTACAAATCAAACTCACAAACTTGACAATACCGTTAAAGGCATAGAGCACATCTGGATAGCCGGCATGTATGATATTATGCACATTTGTACTGGAGTTTAAAGAGGACATATTATGCTGATGTTCAGGTGTATATCAGTATGTAGTGTCTCTCCTGTGACATGTCTCCATGCTTTCATGTTCAAAAAGCTCTTTATTTCTCTCATACTGCCTTTTCACCCTCTGTCTGAAACCAGAGCCCAGTCTGCTCTGATTGGTTAGCTGGCCGGCTCTGTTGTGATTGGTAAACCTCTTAGAGATGTCCTGCCCCTTAGCCTATTGCGTACAATGTGTTGGAGCGCTAGCCAATAGAAGTATGAGTGTTACATAGTGATGTCACTATGTTACGGAAGTACACAAAGTAGTCCAATGGAGGCGTTTCAGGCAGGGGGGGGGGGGGGGGGGTGTGGGAGAGAAACAGGGAACACAGGGATTTTAGACCATTTACATGCATGGAAACCTATAGAACACTACAGGAAAGTGAAAGCCCAAAAAGCAGAATAGATCTTAAAAATCTTTAAAACGTATAATGTTATAAAATTGCTGCTAGGTATGTGTCTTACACTTAAACACAGTGTTGCCGCAAACCCCCGCCCCCCCCCCCTTTCTCTTTTACTCCCATCAGCCTTAACACTGCTTGAGGTGTGTGTGTTTGTGTGCATAAGTCGAGGACATTCTGAGTTGTTTGACACATCCGCTGCAGGGCGCTCTGCTCTTAATAGGCTATTACACCCTCACACACACACACACACACACACACACACACACACACACACACACACACACACACACACACACACACACACACATACATGCAGATGGTCCATCTAACACAGGCCCCACACACACATGCAAACATAGTTGCTGACATTGGAACACACACAACACTTGAACGTTAAAGTTGCACTTTGAAAAACGCACACACAAACCTTGGAGAAGGACTTCTTGAAGATGTTCCAGAACATACGAGCAAGGGAAGAAGACACACTTTAACACACTTACACGCTACTCAATGTCGCACACACTCACACACTTATGTTCAATCACACATGCTATTAAATTCCCTAATGCCTTGAGCCGGGCTGACAGCGGAGTGTGTGCCATGAGTGAGTTGAGCTCCGTGGGGAGTTAACTGATTAAGTATATCTGTGACAGACACAATCCCTGCTTAGTGGCGACTGTAAAGGAGGCGAGGGGAGCAGGGAGAGGAGGAGAAGAGAGGGAGAGAAGATAGAAGAGTAAAACATCTTGTTCAGCACTTTCAACTTGCTTCTGTTGGCATTTTCTTTCTGTCTGTGAAGTACCAGCTCCATCTGTTCATGTGGGAATGTAACAGTTATGCCTTTTTAAAGCGTCTAGTTAACGAGGCACGTGTCATATTAAGGTGCTAGGTTGTAGTGTATACGTTCTTTTCTTATGTTTCTCTACATGTAAGTGTAAATACATGTGCTTTATGAGGCCAACCACCATCAAATGCCTCTGAGCATGCCTTTTAAAACACTTGGCCATGAAGGCAACAGCATTGCACTCTATATTCTAGACCACTGAGTGCCAATGATCCTTTAACCTCCATCATTACTGGGAATAAAAGACGAAGCAAAGGAAGAAGGGATATCATTTATAAAGTGTGTGCATGATACAGTATTTTAGTAGCAGGCATCTCCTATAATCTGCACTAGTTTCTCTCTGGCTGGTAATATAAAACCTAATGGGCATATTGAAGCATTCAATTCTTCTCTCTGAAACAGCAAGCTCTGTTACACGTTCTTGCTCTTTGCCGGCAGCTGGAAAGACAATTGAGCCTTTGTAAATGTTTTTGTCCATTTACGTGCACAAAAACCTATATAATATTCTAGAGGAAAGGGAAAGCATACTAGGGACCCTTTCAAGTATGTTTCATTTAATGCAAGGAAAAGGAACATCTCAAGCGTGTAGCCTCAATATAAATAAAAGGGACTGTCCCCTTGAAGATAACATTTTCAATCCAAGTAGGGGAGGTAATAAAGGAAAGTTGAAATAGCTGAGGCAGATTTGTTCAGGAAAAGCAAAAAGCTCTGCCAGCCTGTGATACATAGTTAAGTAAAGGTCGAGGATCATTTACATTTCTAAATAAGATCCGAGTTGGGCCATGCGGGGCTGGAGAATCTCATTAGTACTGTTTTCAGTGGAGGATTTCAGCATTATATAACCTAAGTACTTTTTAAATGTATTTTTGGTTCATCAAGCAGGAACAATCTAGGGTAGGCACTGGACTTATAAAGCAGTACATTGGCAGTCAATTCATGGAAGTAAAGCAGAATGAGTCCATAGATGATGTCCTGCTCCAATTACAATATTTCAGTCAGGTTGGTTCTTTTTGTTGGTAAAAAGAAACCTCTTTGATCCTGTTGACTGTTGTGCTACGACAGCAGTCATTAGGCACTGGTGGCTCCTTCTCATTTATGTGTGTGCAATGGCCTTGTTCAGGCTCCTAGTACACACAATCTGATCTGATGTCTCCAAATTACAGCTCACTGCTGCATTTGGATGCCCCCACGAATCTCTCCCAGATCAAAAACACTGAAGACTATTTTGTCTGGCCTTTTCTGGACCCCACAAGTAAACAAGTTCTCCCCAACAAAACTTTTACAGTAGCTGCCTGGGTAATGACAAGACTTTGGGAAGGAGAGGATATGAAAATAAATGACGAGACTCAGGGAGATAAAATGGAAAAGCAGAGAGATGAGAGTAGAGGGGTGTGGGGGGGGGGGGGGGGTTGTAGGGTTATGAGGAGAGGGTTACTCAGCAGAGGAGAGGAGCTCATTAATGAGTAATGGGTCCGTAACCCTTCGCCCTTGAACACTGCAGCTTCTGATGACTTTGTTGTTACTCCAGGACTACAGACGCCAACATGAGCCTGAGTGCACACATCAGCTCTATAGATCCAGATCTCTGAGACACGATGAGCATGATGAGCTATTTGGGATATGACTACAGACTTCTAAACATATACTTTTTTAAAGATAGTAGTTTAGGTCTTATCTAATTGAGGATAACTTTGTTAAATAAGGTTAAAGTTGTTCCTCTTAAGTGTTACTAACCTGTATTTGAGGCTGTGATTTGTATGCAGACATTTTACATTTCACTTTCACAATGTAGAAGTGCACCGAAAACCAGGCAAGACTGGGCAAATACGTGTCATCCATAAAAGTAACCACACCCTGAAGTATATGCTGTTTTATGCTCTATTTGACTTGATGAAATCTTTATTTACAAAATGAACACCATGATGTATTGAAGATGAGTAAAAACGAGTTACTGAGACCATAAATAATTTAGGAAAATTATTACTGGGGTAATAAATCAAGTGAGAAGATAATGTCATAGACCTCTATACTTCTACACTAGAACTCTTGACTTATATATATAGTGTAAAGTGATCCTTATAAATTGATAAACCTGTGTGTGTACATGAGGTTTTGATTGATTTACGCCATAGAATGTATAGAAGTAGACGTGGTAACCGTGGGGTCACCGATTGGTTTGTTGAATACAATTATTGATTGAACTTTCATGGTTTGAAAACACAAAAGGGATTTATAAATCAAGACTTCATAGACTTCTATACTTCTATACAATAATTCTCGACTTCTATGTAATTTAGGGCAGTTCTGCATTGGCTTTACTTCCTGGACCAATAGGTTGCCGCTTGGTTTATGCTTACTCACTCTCTCTCACGCACACAAACAAGCACAAACACACAGACACACACACACACACACACACACACACACACACACACACAGACACACACACACTGTCAGCCCCCTTCAAACTTGTGGCCTGTGTCCAGATCTGCAGTGTTTGCAAGCCAGTACCTCCTGCTAACTTAGCCCAATTAGAAGCTCCCCTCCCTGGGCAGAGAGAAGTGGAAAGGGCCCCTACCCCCCCATCAGCCTCATATCGGTGGCTCTCGTGTTATGACAGCCTCTGACACTAGCACCGTGTAATTACTGCTGTCTGAAGGAGCGAGACAGTATGGAGCAAAGAGGGGAGGAGAGCAGGAGGAGGACAAATGAAATGAAGGAAGACAAGGCAGGGAAAGAACTGAAGATGAGGAGATTCAGGCGGGGACAGAATTAGATGGGAAAGGGTGAAAGAGAGAGAAAATGAGACAGAGAAAGAGAAGGAGAAGAGAGGAAAAGAAAACTAGCAGAAGGATGGCATACTAACTCCTGGTGTGTTTGTTTTTACATGTGGAGAATGTGTGTGTGCGAGAGAGGGAGATGCTTAGTGTGTGAGAAAGAGTGTGGGTGAGCTGATAGCTGATGACAGTATCTTGTACCAGCAGAGTGGAGTCATGCTGCCATCATTGTTGCCTCTCAGCCAGAGCTGGAAAATGTGTCTGATATAAATGGTTCTCCTCAAGGTGATCCTACAAATGATAATCAAGGAGGGGATTCATCGGAAGACTCTGTATTAGATGCAGCTTTTCCGCATTAAAGACTCATGGTCACTGATATTATTCAGTGCCAATGGAGCAAGTTCTGTTCATTTGGTGACCAAAAAACTGATAGTGTGTATTATTTTCTGGGTTACTTCGTGGAAAAGGAATTTAAGGAGGCCTGTCTCTGGCTTTTAGGATGCTGTGCTTCAGAGTTGCCCAGAAAAAAGACAATATAATCAGACTACACAGTACATCTTTTGAGTTGCACCGTTTTTTCTGACATCAGGGGATCATGTAGGCTGAAATCCCTGTTGGGATTTGGCCGAGACACACTTCAGACTTACGTTTTAACATCCCGAACATCGTCCACCACTCAGCTAATGGTCTTTCATGACCTGCCAATGGATACAGTTGAGAAAGATCATAATTCACCTTAGAAAAAGTCATTTGTATAGTAGTTATCGCCATGTTTATACTGGATTCACATTGCTTTTTCTGCATCTCACAGTCTTCTGCTGAAGTGTTTCAATACGATATATTTATTGTTTATTCGAAGTTAAAAGTGTCAATGGGACCTTATAATAATTTCCGCTTCTATTTCTGCTTTTGTTTAACTCTACCAAAAGCCAGTTTGTGCCAACCATGAATAGAATAATCACACATCAGTTCTAAAATATTCACCACATTAACACCTACTTGACAACATGATTGTCTCCATTTTAAACATAGAGAGCAACTATTCAAAGTATGAGTCATCAAACAAACAGTAGCTATTCTCACATGAATGCTTTGATTTGAATGCAGTATTTCTGTTTGATTTAGATTGAAGGCTTTAATCCTTTCTGTCAAAAAAAGGTTCACACTAAAGCTGTAAGCCCTTGGCAGTTGTGTTGCATATAAACACCTGTACAGCATTTAATTAGTTTCTGTTGAACTGACTTGTGAATTTCCGTGGGTAAAAGTATTCAAAAGAAAGCGTGAGATTGATATATAAATGAGAAATCAACAGTACTGCTGTAACAGTTCAGAAGTCTTCCATGCAGCAAACAGACTAACCGCGGTCCGCTAGCTGTTTTCTTGCTGTTAGCGCTCCACCCCGCTGTAGCATTGCATCAATCACATTCATCGCATTAGCATTTCTGTGACTTCAAAGAAAGAAATAGGTGATCCCTTTTTGATTTCTCCCAGTCTTTTGCCAGTTTCCCTCCCCCTTTCCCCTAGCCCCAATACCCTTTTCCTCATATCACCTGATACTTGGCCATTTCTGCCATTTCTTACCTCTTTCCTGCGATACTCTTTTTCTTTTCTTCATATCATCACCATTCACCTTTCTCCTCTCTCATACGTTTAAGAGAATGAACCTCAATTGGGATGAACTAGAGCATGTCAACATGACAAAAGAAAAAGACTAGAAAAATAGAGATAATCAGACGAAAGCATGTTCGCTTCATCTACAATTACCTGCTGTTGCTACGTTACGACTTAACAAAATCACCGCCTGCCATTAGACATAATCATCTCCACATGCGTCCTAATACTATGGATGCTTTTTAAAGCACAGAACAAAATAATTGGTAATCAGCCAGAAAGAGAAAAGCAAAACTGCTTTTGGTGACATGTACTTTGGCAATGGGTTCCACCATTGAGTTTGTCAAGTCAATGGCTCATAAATATGGGTATTATAGTCATATAGTCATTATGGCAAAATAAGGTTTTCTTTTCAATGTGCTCATTGCTATGGTTTCTTTAAATACATTGTTTAAACATTACTTGTACTATTACTTTTAAACATTAACTTCAAATTCCCTGGCCAAGTCCCTACAGATGAGCCACTGCTGCCCCAAGGTAGAACAACATGAATGTTGGTGGTTTAAGCACTGTTGCAAGGTTTTGATTATGTTTCATTTGGTAGCAAATAAACTAGTGTTTGTTGAGAGAGGCAGATTATATATAGAACAGTGTTTCAATGACTTATTTAAATATTATTTGTAATAAATCAGCTTTGTGGATTCTAGTACAAAACTAATTTTTTCTTGCCCATTCAGCTCTGTTACAAAGAATCTGCCAGAATGTATGGTTTTAGGATGAGTTGGTCAGTTTCTGTACTGATCTCTTTGTGTGGCTTTCCTGTGGTTATGGTTTGGCTAAACCCTCTTCTTAGGTGTATTTATGATCATACAAAACACTGTTGGTAGGAGACAGAACTTGAACCGCGGCCTCTAGTGTCAAAGTGACATGATGTGTATGCTCAACCAAGAGTGTTCTTTGCTACTAAAAGAGGACATTCACAATGCGTGAGTACAGGTTGATTTGAAGGAAAACGTTCTTCTTTCAATAAAAGCCCAGTGCTTTCATACTCTGGTTCGGACAGTCTTCTAACCTGGAGCCTGGTTAGTTACTGTAGTCGGTTCCCCCTCCACTCAGTTAGCTGCTCCGATCTGTGGGTAAATGTAACTTTAGGCCTGTTGTATTTTTGTGCTATCTGACCCCACAGACGATCACACCAGAGTCCGACTGCAGCTGCTGGAAGGAGACCCCCACTCTGACTACATCAACGCCAATTACATTGACGTGAGTGGTTACACCCACAGACACATCTGTACATCAATGCTTTTGAGAACCAGGAACTCTAACCAAAGAGTAACACTACGCTACGGCTTACCTTATTCTAACATGACCCCAAACACCAAGTGACCTCCAATAGTCCTCGATGTTCAATCTGTCTTCACTTTGGACGTCTTAAGCTAATTGGTCTTCACAAAGATGGAAATACATATGCACACATTCTCACATGCAGTAGTTGAAAGTGAAGCTATTTGTATCGGAGACATACAACAGGCAATTTGTGCCCATAATGCTCTCTGTTAGAGTACCTTCAAACCTTTATATACATGTTCTTAAAAATAAAAGCAGTTGAGAATGCACATGCAAAATCATTTTCATGAATGATGGCAACTCTCTACAGTGTGGGCTGTGTTTTGTAAATACATGGTTGAACAGGGTAGTACCCAATAACTCAGCCACATATTACTCAATCAAGCTTTAATCAAATGTTATTTATGTAGCCCAATATCACCAATTACACATTTGCCTTAGGGGGCTTTACAGTGTGTACAGCATACTGTACGACACCCTCTGTCCTTAAACCGCCCGCACATACAAGCAAAAAACTAATGTGGAAATAATGAAAGAAACCTCGGGACAGACAGACGTGCAATAGATGTTTTGTGTATGCCTTAAAAAAGTGATACATGTACAACAAGGAAAATCGAAATGTCAAAAATGGTCATTTGAATGTATATAGAAAAGGAAAAAAAGATGGATCTGGGTGGATCTCAACAATCTTTCCTGTGCCGACAAAACATAATAATAAGATGGGCTTCAGATTCTCTAAAATGCAATAAAGCAACATGGACTCCAACATATAGACAACATTCTTTCCACAGAGAAGTGCACTCACACTGAGGCCTTTGATAACGAAAGGACCCCATCCATTTAAAAAATGAAATATGGATGTGGAGAAAGTCATCAGGACTTCAATTGTATTTTATTCTGCTTTCCTCCCATTCAGCCCCCCCCCCCCCTTTAATACATTTTCTCTCCTCCCTTCTTCAGTTCCATCTGTCCCTTACCTTCCCACTGTTTTCCCTCTTGCCCCCCCTCCCCCATCTCTCTTTGCCCTTTGAGCATTGTGCTCCACTTATCAATTGAATGTCCCTCTAACAGTGAACTGTTTTAATAATGGTATTATTGAAATCGGTACATAATGCTGATTTTAAACCAGTCTCCACAGACACCATTTATTTCTTAAGAAAAGAAAGAGCGTGGGGTATTGAACAATTGCAACTCGAAACAATATATTCCCTCTGTGCAGATATCTATAACGTGGTCGTAATGACAATATGAACGTGATAAATGTTTTCATCTCACAAGGTTATCAGTCTCATAGGGAGGTTTCTTTTTGTGGGGGGAGGGCTGTGCAGGGACAAGAGGGAGTCGCTTTTAATCTCTCCTCTATTATTTAATTTGATGTTTATTCGGAAAACGACCTTGAGTTATGCTTCTCTGAGGATTGAAGTGTCTGGAGAGGGAGACGGGATAAATGAAAACATGGGAGGAGACGACAGAACAGAGGAGCGAGGAGAAGAAGAATACAATGATAAAAAGCCAGGTTGAGAGATGGAGGATGGAAGTAGACAGAAACTGATTGAGAAGCAGAGGACAAGGAAAAAGAGTAAAGGAGGTGGATGATTTAAAAAGAAGAAATAGTAAGCAATCATTTCACCAGGACAGTACATAAAATAAAAAATGATAGAAAAGTGAGGAAAAGATGGATTTTGATTAGTAAGAGAAGCTGGCAAAGAGATCAACACAACAGTTTAGAAGCCAAATAGTACAAAGAAAGATGTGAGGAGTGTTAGACAAACTGATGGTGAAGTGAGAAGATGATGTAATGAATAAGCAAGAAGTTACAATGTTGATTTAAATAGCAATTTTAGTACTTTACCCATCTGGGGATATACAGAGAACGGATAGCCTGCGGAGAAAAATGAAAGCGGGGCAGAAGACACAAAATAAATTTAGAAATATAAGGCTACATTAAAGACACTACATAGACAAGAGCAATATAAGAAACAGTAAAGTGACATGGTAAAAGTGCGTATAGTGCATCCACATGTAGAAATATGGGAAGAAAAATATGGAGAGTTTTTTATTTTATGCTTTTCTTTTTTATCTGTCTCACAGGGGTACCACAGACCCAGACATTACATCGCCACACAAGGTAATTAAACTGACGTAATGTGTGTGTGTGAGAGGAGACTGTATGTGTGATTTGTAGATTGTGTGTGTGTGTGTGTGTGTGTGTGTGTGTGTGTGTGTGTGTGTGTGTGTGTGTGTGTGTGTGTGTGTGTGTGTATGTGTATGTGTATGTGTGTGTGTGTGTGTGTGTGTGTGTGTGTGTGTGTGTGTGTGTGTGTGTGTGTGTGGCAGCCACCTGGTAAATGTCGTCCTCTCGGTTTTGGAGGCTATTACCACAACCTCCTAAATCTAAACCGCCGTATAAAATCCCCCTGACAAATGTAAGACCCCATTACCTCAAACCCCGGAACCACTATCTGGGATTGATAGTGTGTGAGTGCGTGTGTGTGTGTGTGTGTGTGTGTGTGTGTGTGTGTGTGTGTGTGTGTGTGTGTGTGTGTGTGTGTGTGTGTGTGTGTGTGTGTGTGTGTGTGTGTGTGTGTGTGTGTGTGTGTGTGTGTGTGTGTGTGTGTGTGTGTGTGCTTTTTCTGTTCATGTGTGTGTTTGTTTAAGTCTGTGCTATCAGTGCTGACTTATTTTTATGTGATGAGTGTGTTTATACATAAATACTGTATACATATGCATGTGTCTGTTGGTGTGTGTGTCGTTATGCATATATATCTAACTTGTGTGCTTGTGTGTGTGTGTGTGTGTGTGTGTGTGTGTGTGTGTGTGTGTGTGTGTGTGTGTGTGTGTGTGTGTGTGTGTGTGTGTGTGTGTGTGTGTCAGGGCCCATGCAGGAGACGGTGAGGGATTTCTGGAGGATGGTCTGGCAGGAGAACTCAGCCTCTATCGTCATGGTTACCAACCTGGTTGAGGTGGGCAGGGTGAGTTTGTCATCCGAGTTATTATATTACAAAATATGTGTTAATGTGTTTGATGAAGAGGCCAAATAGAGTGACGCAGTGATGACCAATGTTTGTTGGCCAACTTGGAAGTAAGCATCACAAGGGCTACCTCGATGAAAAGCTAATGGGATTTTTCCATTGGCTTTTAAGAATATCTTGTTGACATTTTTGATGTGTATTTCTTGTAAGGTGGCTTGAGGCCTATGGGTGTTTCAGTGGTACTGCTCTCAACAATCTCTCTCATTGGGTGATCATGACTGGCTTGTAATACTTGTTTGACTACATTGTATGAATGTTAATATGTGTTTCCCAGGTGAAGTGTGTGCGTTACTGGCCGGATGAGATGGAGGTTTATGGAGACATCAAGGTGACCCTGATAGAAACTGAACCGCTGGCTGAGTACGTCATAAGGACATTCACCGTCCAAAAGGTAAACTATGGAATATCTTCAATAGTACAACTAACAATATGACTTATAATGTAGGGATCTTCACTCCCAAAGAACATCATAACTGGTAAATAAATAAATGTTTTTTTTACATTCGTGGCATTGCAAAATATCACCTCTACCAGAAGTTAAACCAGTACAGAAGAGGATTAGGGCCACGTGATTTTTCTTTCATCCCAGACTGAAATCAGAATTATGAAAAAAAACATTTGAGAATGAAGTCAGAATTCCAAAATGTAAGTAAGAATTCTGAGAAGAAAGTCACATTTCACAATACAAGTCACATTTTTCTTTTCAGAATTCTAACTTTAATCTCAGAATTGAGAAAAAAAAGGATTCACTTTTGGTCGGATCACACAGCCCTTATCCTCCTCCATAAATAAGCAAATGGGATTTCAAATATTTCCCTTTTCTGTTATCACAAAATGATGCAGCTGTTGATATATATTATTGACAAAGTATTTCAACAAGGTTGCCTTATGTTAAATCAACATATTATGAGTCTAGTTTTCAGAACATTTCTGAAACCCAATATAGTGTTTAAACCCTGTCATGTTCTCTTTGTTGTTAAATGACCCTCCTTATCTTCTTTCTGAACCCCAAACTTGGATTCATATATTATAATATATGATTGGAAGCAAGAAAGAAGTGCTCCTTGTTTGTTTCTCACTGTTTGAGAAAATGTTGGAAAGCTAAATCGGTGCCATTATAATCAGGCAGGAGGGATTTTATATGAAACAAACAAGTACAAGTGGAAAAATGTTCCATCAGTGTGTTGATGCTTGCATCACACACACACATGCTTGCATCAACACACTTGACAATAAGAGAAAAAATCAAATCTTTGATTGTACAAACATACTTTGTATGTGTCTTCTGTGTCACGTTCCCTCTTTTTCAAGTTATATCTGGGTTTCTTTACTGCTTTTTCTATTTGGCTAATACATTTCACTTTGCTTTCATGCATATCTCTTTCTTACTGGTTGGTACCACTCTGAACCATAGATGTATCAAAAATACATTGACAGTTAGCAGTCGTACTTCACCAAAAACATTTTTTTTATTGAAATGGGACTATTATCAGACACTTAAAAAAACTAAAATATTCTCTGCCTGCTGCCGGTGTCATTTTCTCACATTCTTTATATACCTCTTTTTTCCCTATCCTGTATTTCCTTCCCCCTTCACTCGTGCGAAAGCTGCTTATGAAGACGAGTCTTCAAGTTCTCGCTGTCAGCTCGTTTAGCAAGCCATTAATCCATACCACCTCTGAGCGTGTGTGTGTGTGTGTGTACGTGCGTGCGTGCACAACTACTTTAAAATTCAAAGGAAAGCTGACTTTGAAATGCCTGTCATTTTGCAGAATGCATTAATACGTACAAACACACACCAGATGCACACACTCAGTAGTACACAATTCTCCATCTTGAAACTACAGTAGGTTTTGTGTGTGTGTGTGTGTGTGTGTGTGTGTGTGTGTGTGTGTGTGTGTGTGTGTGTGTGTGTGTGTGTGTGTGTGTGTGTGTGTGTGTGTGTGTGTGTGTGTGTGTGTGTGTGTGTGTGTGGAGAACAAAGAGAAAGCAATACAAAGGGGGCCGAGAGAGAGAGAGAGAGAGAGATAGAAAAAAAGAATACAGGTTCTGCACCACAGTTAAATGGCTTTAATTGCAGTGAGTAATAACAGGGTCTTAATGAAAAGCTTTATTAATGGCACGTCCGAGGAGATTAACCAAGGGTGGCAGAGAGAGACTCGAACAAAAGGAAAAATCTGCGTACAAGCATGTTTGACAGAAAGAAAATGAAGAAAAAAAGAGAGACAAAAAGAGAGATAGGCAAGATTTAAAGAACTATATGGTTGAGAATCAGTCAAACAGTAGGTGAGTGAACAACGTCGTAATTATATTGACGTTTAAAAAAAAAAGATATACTGTATTACTGAAAGGGGCCCTATTATGATCCTCATTCATATTTGTATTTAGTGGCTCTCCTGTGCTTTAATGTTCAAAAAGTGCTTTGTTGTCCTCATACTGGCTCAGCTGCAGACCCCCTTTCCACCCTGAAACTTTGGGATGTTAGCCTTTGCAGACCATTTACATGACCACAAACCATATAACCAGGGGTGCACATAACTGGTACGCAGGTACGCATGCGCGGCAACAATCTAAAATGCGTACCGTCACTTGTGTCACAAAGCGCATTTGCGTACCGACGTACTTGTGAAGCTTTTCCAGAAGGCGGTTAGATCACCGGACGACAGTCTGTCTCCGTGTGCACAGACAGGGCTGCTGTTAACGTCGGTCTGGACAGCAGCCCTGCGCTAAAACAGCTGATCACAATGTTCACACGCTCCGCGGTCATGAAGCTCTGTACTCCACTACCACCCCCCCCCCGTTGACAATCGCGAAGCGCTGAACTCCCCCCCATAAATATTTGAAATCTGAGTACCTCACTGAGAAAGTTGTGTGCACCCCTGCATATAACACACTACAGGAAAGGGAAACCACCAAAAAGCGGATGGCATCATGGAGGTGGGGAAGAAGCTGTAGCAAATATGCAAATGAGGCACATTGTAAAGCAATTTGTCCATTAGTTAAAACATTTGTAACTAGAAAGTGCTATATATTTGCACCCATTTATCTACTGACATTAGATCAAAGGTAAAACATTAAAAGATCTAATGGATTATCCTGATTTAATCAAGGTCTGGTCACCCTGGTCAACTAACATCAGACAACTGACACTAAAAAACAGAACACAGCTTTCAGTCCAACATGTAGATTGAGTGTCAGAGCATTTTTGAAGGATTTGTTCTAAACACAGTTTCCTAGTACTTTAGAACCCAACAAGAAACTGCAACAGGGCTTAGAGAACCCCATGGACCAACTCCAACACAGCAGAGGAGTAATCTGGTCTATGGCACTCAGAACAGAGAAACCAAACAATTGTGTGCCACAGCGGAGACCAAACTGAGCCGGACCCAGCAGTGGGCACAAAGCTACCAGCAAACAATCACAGCTTGAGGACCAGCACACACGCGCATTGGGCAGATGGTTTGAGAGATGTGTAAAACAGGCTGTTTATGTCAAACTGGAGGAACGCTCCCTGAAGTCTGTGAAACAACATTTGTCTGTCACAATGCCAAAACACCAAACACCTCCCTGACCATGTTCACTTGGGATTGAAAAATGGGACCTCCTGTCTTAATTGAACTTGAGTTTCCAGTTTGAGTTGAACCACTGGTGGGTGTAATGGCTTCCTTTATTATTTTCCACGAATCTCTAAAACATCTTCAATCAAAGATCCAGTCCAGTCATTTGGATTAGATTTTGATTGATTGGAGTTTTTCAGATAAATTGTTCTACAGGACTTTACAACCAGCTGATATCCAGACAGGTGTTAGGCGTCTAGATGAGTTGGAGACAAAATAACTGCGATACTTTGCTGAAAGGATAAGTTAGCAGTGTTTAGCAGGTTTTTTCTTTCCACTAGGTCTCTTTAGTTCTATCTCACACAGGCTCCGCCCTCTACTGGACTCTATGGGTACTACTCTCATCAATGATATGCGAGCGTTCACACACTGAAGTTGTATAAACGTAGCTGGCCAATCAGGGCGAGCCTACCTGAACGCGCGCGCAGCTCACAGTATATAATATCCTGACTGTCATCCTTTTCTCTTCAGCGAGCAGGCCAACACCTGACAGAGAAAAGTAAAACGTTTGAAAGAAGGGTGTACGCCCCATCGAGAAGAAGGGCAGGCTACGTGCCACTCTGTCAGAGGACAGACATACGTGGTGCGAGGAAGGGAGTCTAGAGCCTCTGTCCGGTACATTGGGCTCTATTCTATCCTAGCTATAGCTACTGGTGGACAAGGGGCTTGCTCAGCGGCGTCTTGGTCTACGCCGGGCCCGTTCATAAGGTAAGTATCTCTTAGACATGTCTGGCTCCTTTTTCATCGTCGGTGCTTGCTCGGGCAACACAGGACTGGTGAAAGGAGGAGGGCTGTGGGTCAGTAAGCTGTATCTGACCCCCTTGGACATAATGCACTTACGTTGTCCCATGCTCCTTAGGGACCTGGGAAACGTGGTGCGCTGGCACCTGCAGGGTGGAGCTATGGGCTTATTCAGACCAATTAGGCTCTACCCTGCCAAGTAAGCTGCGGTCCCGACTTCTCCATGGTCTCAAGCGGGTGATAGGAAGTTGGGGTGCGGTGGCTGTTAGCCAAAGGCCGGTGCAAAGGGGCAGTGTGGTGGGTCGATGTTGTAGGACGACATGGCGTTTATCCATCGGGGCTCCACCCACTGTACCCATAGAGTCCAGTAGAGGGCGGAGCCTGTGTGAGATAGAACGGTGGCTTACGTATTGTAACCCTAGTTCTATAAGCACAGGCGGAGCCCTCTACCTAGGGGCCCTGTCTTTCCTATGATGCTCGCTGAAGAGGGTGTAGGATGACAGTCAGGAGGTGTAGCTGCCTTATATACTGTGAGCTGTGCGCGCATTCAGGTAGGCTCGCCCTGATTGGCCGGCTACGTTTATACAACTTCAGTGTGTGAACGCTCGCGTATCATTGATGAGAGTAGTACCCATAGAGTCCAGTAGAGGGCTCCGCCTGTGCTTATAGAACTAGGGTTACAATACGTAACCCACCGTTATGTCATCATCACATGTATTCTTCACTTTTCGAGGTTTTTAAATGCAATACTTTTTCATGTTCTATTCTTCATCTTCTGCATGATTTGGTTTCTTGGATTTATACCAAAGCTAGTAGGCGAATACAATGACAACTCATACACATACTGTACTGTTGCTACAGAAATGCTTCACCAATGTCAGGGTGATCTTGTGGTTAATTATCCTCCACAGCTCTGAGGTCTTGGGTTCATCTCTCAGCGGAGAAGGAAGTCTTGCATTTTGTCAGAGTGACCTTGAGGAAGATGCTGAACTCCTCACTCGTTCAGTCATCACAAGTTGTTCCAGAAACTCAAGAGAATAAATACAATAAAACATTAAAACGCAGTGCATCTACAGCTCTGGGAAAAAATAAAGAGACCATTGTAGCTTTCATTTTCTGCAAATTAAAATCTCTTTAATGACAACATTTCTTTTTGGCATTTGGGAGAAATGTTGTCATTAGTTCATAGAATAAAACACAAGTGTTAATTTAACTTAAATAAATACTTGTAAATAGCACCAGAGAAACTGATCATTTTTAAGTGGCTTTATATGCCTGAAACTCTTCTCATTTTGATGAAAATCAACCAAAGATGTTTATTAAAAAAAAACCTTATCTGCCATGACAAGAACATAAGAACCTGTAAAAGAACCAGGGAAAATGTACCTCAAGCTCTTTTTAAAGCAAAAACTGTAATGTAACTGTTATTTAGGAGTTCACTGCAGGACATGTATGATTTGTCACTCAACTACGGTGGCCGACATGCAGGTGCAAACGTGCTCAAACGACCCAAAACAATTGTGCTAAAACACATGCAAATGAAAAAGAAATATAGCGTTTACTAAAAGCGCTGAATAAAAATACTATTTAGCCACGTTAGCTAGCTAGCTTACATCAGATGAGCAATAACATCAGAAGGAATCATGTGATAATATTGTTAAAATAAACCAATAAAACTCACATTTTAGGTAGGTTTCCAGTGACAGTTGGCAACTTTATAGTTCGAACGTCAACACACGCTCAGTCCCAGCTGTGTGCGTCACTCTTTAGTGTCCCCATTTCCGTTGTGTTTTGAGCTTCTTGCAGCGTATTTTAGTCTGGTTTTAGTGTTTTGTTTATTAAGCGCTTTAAGTAAACGCTGCGGATTTTCTGTCAATTTGGTGAATGTTTTCTGAAGGCTGTGCATGTGTTTAGGCACATTTGTGTTTTTATGTTTGCATTGTTTTTGAAACTGCAGCGTGTCTTTCATAATGTAAATATCTGAGGCTGGCCAACGTACTCATTCAAAGGAGTCTTAACTAAAAGTAAGACACTTAAAGAAGCCATTAGCCGCAGCAGAGATCATCCTCTTCTCTCACAGTCGAGAGACTTTAAAATGCTTCTCCGTCCTCATCACATTTCCAACATGGCCTGGCTGTCATGGACCGCCGGCCATCGATTTAGAGTAAGTAATTTCAACATCAAAGATAGCAAATCAATGGGAAGTCCAGTTATCAAATCGCCATGTGGTTTTCTGGGTTTTATTTCCATCCTCTCTGTCTCCAGGCTTCTCTCACTCTCATTGTCAGTCTATGTTCTCTCTTCTATCTTTCTCTTTGTCCATTCCTTGTCACATGTCTCTTCATCCTTGAAGAAACCTCCACTTTTCCACGCTCAGTGTATTTGTCATACCCCACTCTTGTCCTTGCCCATTGATCCTTCCCACTCACAGTCTCGTTCTTGACCTCTCACCTTGTATTTTTCTTCCCTTATGTTCTCCCTGCTTCTCAGTTTTTCATATGCTAAAATAAATTATTCACTGCAACCTTATCTGTGTATCAGAAGCAGAATGGGAGCTGCGACAGTTTCCTGTTCTTTACCTAAACTGAACTGAGGGGGGCATGTCCCTCTCCATTTAAGCCTTGTTTAGCTTACAACACTATATTGGGATCGATTGATTTGAATTATTAAAGCAGGAGCGTGTGTTTGGGAGAAAAATTGAACCAGTGAAAGCAGAAAGAAGGGTCATGCATATCTTATGCTGCGTTCCTGAGATGTGTACGATTGGGATATTTTAGCATCTTGTGCGGAGAGATGCAGGTCAGAATTCTGAGTAGCAAGCTAGAAGTAAGAGCTCTCAGCCCTGAGGCTGCGGAGGAGCAGTTATCGGACATCACAGTGGCATACGCTGTCAAAGTTTAGTGACTTTCTGTTGACAGGTCTAATATTGGCAATAAGGTTGTTTGGGTGTCCTTGAGCCCAAACCTGCCTGAAAACTTTGTTGTGAACTGGTCCTATACTTTCGTGTAATTGTATATGGAAAAAATACAATTTAAGAACAACCTTCCCAAGATTGTTCAATTAAGTCAAATTCATCTCCATGCTTGCCTTTGGATTAGATATTGGGCCACTTTAATAGACAGCAAGCTGCAACATGATATATTGTTGTTTATAAAACGGACAAGTCAAATCAAGCAATCTGATTGGTTCTTAGCCGTGATATAATAAGCGTATATCACGGGTAGAATTGTAGTTACTTTTCACAAGTCATGTATCCCTCCGCGTCTGAGAAAAGCTACAACCGTTACAACTGTTACATTACGTCCCTTACGAAACTAACTAACTAACAAAGCTTAAGATGGAAACATTTAAGGTTAACTTCGACCTCCGGGGTGGCCTTACTATGGAGGAGTGGATTGAGGAGTGCCTATCTCCAGAAAAAAAAGCACCTAAACGACGACATTCAGAGCTACGTGAAGAGCAGGTAGACCAACTGGAAAAGTATCACCATTCAAAAGCTTTCTGATGCGGGTCTTGAAACAAAGCAGAGAAATGATGACCGTTAGTGGCCACAGGTGCGAAAGCTCTCTCCAGAGCTACTGGAAGCCAAATCTCGGGGACCGGAGAAAGTGGAGCAATATTCCTGCCACGCCAAGCAACAGCCTAGAACAACCTCAACCTATACAAGTAACCACGTAAACCATTCTACTGATGATGGACAGTTTTTCAGTGGGTGCACAATAAACAGCAACATGCAAATGAATGTAAATAAATAGCCAAATAATCGATCAACGCTCTCTGTCTAATATGTTCGCTAGCTGTTAGTGTTGTTGCATAGCAACCACCTCACACTATGTTTTGTGCAGAAGGCAACGGAGGGACTATTTTATTTTGAACATCATTATTTACTAATAAAAACTATTTAAATTAGAGTGTGTATTTTTCTTTCACATTGCCACATTTGGTAACCGTTTTATATTGCTTAAATATTTGAGTAGTTGATTAATAAGGGCTTACAACAGTGAAGCATTATGCCTGTAACCTAAGGAGATGAGATCTATTAAGCCTCACATCGTCAGTTTAAGTTTTTTAATAATATCCCCATAGAGAGAAAGGAAAGCATTTAACAGCTCATTGCATTGTGTTTCTCAAAAGTTCTTCATTAATATTCCAAGATGCTATCTCGTGGACAATGGGTGCTTGTTTTCTTCTCATTTCATATTATCTCCATTGCTAGGAAACAAAATGTCTGTTTCTGTATCTCCCTCGGAGAAGAGTCCCAATAAATGGAGTCCAATTTATTTTGTATTTTGGTCTTTAAAAAGCTCTCTTTACCCCTAACAGTTTCCTTGTCTCTACTGCTGAAGTATCACGTCATAAAAAATGTTTCTCAAAACTTTAACTGACCAATTAAAGCATATTTCCTTTTCTATCTTGTTCATGTTTCTGACTTTTGGAAAAACAATATTGTGTAGTTTTCTGATGTCTTTTAAGTACTTGTAATGTCTTAGAATTCAAACAGAAAGAAGCTGAGACGACTGTTAAATATTTACAATCTGTAAAATATGCAGCTTAACTGATCCGTTTCTCCCTGTAAGCCTTCCCCAAAAGGGCCATCATGAGATTTGTGAAATCAATTAATCTTTTTTGTGGAGCCAAAATGGCCATCAGTTTCCTCAAATCTCTCCTGTAAATTAGGCAAATGAGCCGCGATAAGTCTTCCTGTCCCCCATTCCCTAAAGTGGCACAAAGTGCCTTCTTGACATCCACGAGATCGATTTATTTTCCATCTGAAGCCGAAGACACAGAATGGCCCCCGGATTCTTAAAATCCCTGCTGTAAATTAGTCTGCTGAACCATGATATGTCTTCTTGTCAGTCTCTCCCAAAAGGGCCATGATGAGATTTGTGAGTTCCGTGCATTTGTCACCATCAAGAGACAAAAATGGCAAAGAATGGTTTTGTGGAATTGCCATATGAAGCTGAGGTGTAACGGGTCTCCTGTGTGTGTTTTTTTCAGAAGGGTCATCATGAGATCCGTGAACTCCGTCAGTTCCACTTCACCAGCTGGCCCGACCACGGCGTTCCCTGCTACGCCACCGGACTGCTCGGCTTCATACGGCAGGTCAAGTTCCTCAACCCGCCTGACGCTGGGCCCATAGTGGCACACTGCAGGTAAGGACACAGCCACGCACCTAAAGTACAAGGTTTACTACAGAAGACAAACTGAACTCCCTGATGCTGCTGGTCTCTGTCTGCTGGGAACAAACAAACAGCCGCTCACTCACCCCTAGATTCCACCGGGTCCGTCTGCGCCGCGTTACGGCTGTGCCGCGGTTTTGGTCCGGCCTCCTCCGGCGTCATCGCATTGCCCTAATATAAGAAGATGATACTATGTTTAATAAAACAATTACTTACATATATAAATATACTTACATTTATAAATATATATATATATATATATATATATATATATATATATATCAATACTTACATGTAAGGCATATTTTTATGAATCTATAAGAAATCCTAGGATCCATCTGTATTTCTCAATAACATTGTATTTGATAGCAGCTCGAAAACTAGTTCACTGTCAGCCCTTTCTTTTTCCCTTTTTTCTGTTCCCCCTTCCTCCTCAGTTAAGGCAATAGAATAGGTAATAAGTAATGATATGATCTCTCTCTCACACACACGCACACACCAATGTCCCTCAGTATAAATGAGATCAATGGAGCTAACCTTTAAAAAGCAAGCAACTGAAAAAAAGAAGAAAGAAGTTCACCTCCCACCCCACTTTCACCGACCACCACCATAATCTACCAGGAATAAAGGTGGTAAAAAAAAATTAAGTGACAGTTTTAAGATCCCCATGGTGACAGTATATTTAACCTCCATGTTCTGTTCTTTATGGGACATAACAGTTCAACTCTGGGGCCAGGTTGTCAGCAGGCACAGGCTTTAAAAGGTCAGCGCTCTGACAAGCTATGAAAAACAGTTTGGAGTAGGAGCCTCATATCGGCGTGAACATTTACAATGAATGTATTCCATTTAGCGGTCCACTTTAATACAATGCATAGCTTGCATGTGTGGCCACAGAGGGAATAAACCCCTAACCTACTCTGGGGAGTGCATCTTAGAGACAAAAGGCCCTCATACAGTCAAGTAGAATTAAACAGGCTTCTTCTGCGTGTTTATGCCAATGGCAACACAAAGGGCATCAACTGAGCCATTTCTTTACCTGCTTAAAGGGGACATATCATGCTATATTTGAACAATATATTGTAGGGCCATCCCTGTATAAAGTATATAAATATAGTTTTTTTTTCAAAATACCAAACAGATCCTGCATTTTAGCCATGCCTCATTTCGCTCTATTTGCTCTTTCCAGGCCTGTTTTTGCAGGGGGCTGATTCTGTGAGCTGCAGCTGACCACGCCCCCCTGCAGGAGAGGGGAGCGTGCTTTGAGATCAGCTGCTGGGCTGTCAGAAGAGGGGGAGAAAAAGAGATCTCCATCCTCCGTGTTTTATTCTTATATATGATTATATAGAGTCATTATTCATTTGTTTTAAAGCTCAATAAATAACAAAGAAGACCTTTGACCGGCACTTTTCTAATTTTGTCCGGAAGATTTAAACTTTAACGGACATGTTGACCGGCGGAAAAAAATCTAACGGACTACCGGAGAGAATTACAGTGCTTGCCTCGACGGGGAGGGATTGCATTGAATTATAGCAGCAGGAGGCGCAGACGCTTGCCTCGGGGAGGGAGAAAAATAAACAGAAGGGCAACCATGGCAACCATGCGCGGGAAGTCTTCTTCGCTGCTTTTGTGGCAGACTACAGCGCCACTTACAGGCCTGGCATATGTACTACAGCGTCTCCAGCGCTTTCGAGCGGCAATGGCCGGCCGTGGCCCAACCCCACATTCCCCTGATAGGTGGAGAGTTGGCCCAATAGCCGTAGCGCCACTGTCCTGACGTCAGGACAGTGTTCAAATCTGGATCAGTTTTTATCAGATCAGTTGCAGCCCCTTTTTTTAGAGATTTGGGTATGGAGGAAAATAGAGAGGGTTGTGTTTTCTGACACTTGGTGAGTTCCCTGGAACACCGGGGACACATATTCATGTATAAAAGACGTACAAAAGTGCATTTTGCATGATAGGTCCCCTTTAAATTGTACTTGTTGTCTTTCTGTTACATTACATTGAGAATAATGCCATATACTCTTACCCTCCCTGAGGACATGTTTTAAAAAGACCTATACAAATATATTAAAATCCCCCCTTGTTCATGCACTCACATTACACACTCTTAGACAAGTCCGTTGCATGCAACTCCAATGGAAATTATTAAAACATGTCTGTAATTTATATATAACTGCAACTTTAACCCTTAGATGCACGAGTGACTGGACCCTACACTCTTCCATAAGTGGGTCAAAAAGGACCCGTATTAGAATAATATGTGTTTTTATGCCATTTTTGTCATTTTGGTTAAGAAAAACCACTCGTATAATATTTAGTATTATATTTTGGTTCACACTAGAAATCTTTTATATTTAAGTTTTCACTATTTATAATTTTAGACATTTTTTTTACATTTTGAAAATAAAACGAAATTCCATAGAAAATGCATGCGGGTCATTTTTGACCCACATATGGAAGCTTGGGGTAGTAATACAAAAACTTTTCTTAAAATGTATACAATTTAAAAGGCATGATATCCAAAACATGATTTTTGAGGAATAGCTAGAATATGAAATGATAAAAAAAAATGTAATTACAAAGATACTCTAAGAAAACCACCTCACCGGGTCAAAAAATACCCACTTATGCATCTAAGGGTTAATATGTGACATCTTACAGAGACAAATAGAAAAGGAACTTGTTACTTTTAAAGTAAAATTAAGTTGACACTGCAGCATGCACCTTCCAAATGTTTATTGTATAAACATAATTCATAAAATAATAAATGTCCCTCTCTGCAGCATTTTGGCAGGTTTATCTAGTAAAAACTTAACAACCCCCAGTTTATGAACCGCTGATTCAAATAAAACTACTTGTCCAAGATATTGAACAATTGCTGTAATGGTTAAACAAAACAAATGTTGAAAATATAACACAAACCATGAAATGATACACCATTTATTATATTGAGTTATGAGTTCTAGTTTTTTTGTGTTTTTTTACAAAACACTTTTGTTCAAGATGCAAGATTCAAAGGCTTTGTTGGCAATGAAAATGTTAAATCCCAGGCTCCTCCAACAATGCAAGATACAATATAATAAAGAGATGAAATAAAGAGGATAAATAATGCAATAAAATAGTGCTTTATGTGAGATAGCAAATAAAAGCCAGTAAAGAAGCCACATTATGCTTTATTGGGTTTTCCCTTTCCTGTAGTGTGTGTTTTTGTGTAGCACTTGCACCTCTTTTGGCTAGCGCTCCAACGCTTTGTTTGTGCTAAGGGTTGGGACATCAATCACAACAGAGCCTGCCAGCTAACCAATCAGAGCAGACTGGGCTCTGGTTTCAGACAGAGGGTGAAAAGAGGTGCTGCAGCACAGGCCGTTTGAGAAAAATAAAGGGCTTTTTGAACATTAAAGCATGGAGACATGTCACAGTAGAGACACTACATACAAATATGAAGCTGAAAATGAAAATGAGCATAATAGCGCCTCTTTAAAAGTAAAGTAATAAAGAGGCTTACTTAAAAAAATTGAGTCATTAACAATTAATTAAAATACACACACTCTGATTTCTACTTCCTCTAACAGTACGGAAAGAAACAGGCACAAAGACCAACAGGCTATTAGAGAAAAAATAAGTGTACATACACACTTAGTGGAAGACAACAGCGGACAGAAAAATGAGGCGGGCAAAAAACCAGAAAGAAACAGCTGTAGTATGTGGACAGACAGGCAGGAAGTTGTGGCAGTCACTTCCAATTTCCGGGGGCACTCTGACGCTGTTGGCCTGTGTCATGAGGCCGTCAAACACACACATACATACATGCACACACACACCGAGGCCCAGCAGTATTCTGGTATCGACATTAATCACAGGGGTGACAGGTAATCTGCCGAGGCGTTCCTTTCTTTCTCTCCCTCCATCTTGCCTTTTTTCCCTCTCTTTCTCCCTCACTCTGGAGCTGTCTCAGGGAACTGTCAGGGGGATTGCCAAGAGAAAGATAGGTTCCTCCCCTCCCTCTCTGCATCCTTTCATACCTCACCCCTTCAGCTCCTTCTCCATCCCTCCATTCTTTCCCCCCTTGATCTCTCCCCTGTGACGACCACTTCTATCACTCCCAATCACCAAGCTCTCCCCTCTTTCTCTCCCTGTGTCTCTCGCTTGCTGGTTCCATCCCTCCATCTGTTCTTCTGTCCCTCCATCCGTCTATTCCCTGCAGGCATTACTGTTCAGGATGTGCCACTTTAACACCTGACATGGGGTATTAAAGTCTCTCCATGTTTGTGTGTGAGTGAGACAAAGTGAGACCCCATTTACACGGGAGCGCAAACGGACCGAATTCGTTACCAAAAAAGTCTTCCGTTCACACGCATTTGGCTCATTTAACGTGTCCGTTCACACGAGACCACTGGAAACGCTGTAGTACATATGCCGGGCCTGTAAGTGGCGCTGTACTTCCGCACGAGACCGCTCGTAAGCGCTGGAGACGCTTTAGTACATATGCCGGGCCTGTAAGTGGCGCTGTACTTCTGCCACAAAATACACCAAAAGCAGCGAAGAAGACCCCCGAGCATGGTTGCCCTTCTGTTTTTGCCCCGCGGTAGATTTAGCAACATGTAGTTCATGTAATTCTCCATGTCCACTTGTTGCTGATGGTTGTGGTAGAGGAGCTGTAGATTTTGCACTAACATCTGTAGCATGGTCGAGCTGTAGATTTTGAACTAACATCTGTAGCATGGTCAGTAGCAGTAGCAGTAGCAGTAGCTACTGACAGTAGCTACTGACCATGCTACAGCAGTGAGCAGCAGAGGTGGGGCTATGGCTTCATCGTTATCAGGAAATGATAGTATAGGACGTACACACTGAGCCGTTTGGCCCCCCAGACTGTTCCGTTTGCAGATCTATCCACCTTGGGACCCGTTATCGTTTGCGGGATCCGTTTGCGCGGTTCCGTTACGGCCTCGTGTGAACGAACGGGCTATACGCGAGAGAAAAGTAGCGGATACAGCCCGCTTCGTTCTCGTGTAAACACCGCCTGAGAGACACTCCACCCTCATACTCAAAACTCGCTGTGTATTTCAGGCTTCACAAAAGCCATCAGTTTTTTTTTTCTAGGAGAGAATCACTGAAGTTTTATGGTAGTAGTGTTTCCTGAAAATGACACCTAATATGCAACTGTGACATTTGTCATTCATTTGTGTAGGAAAGGGATTTTTTCCAACCTGACATTAAACTTTTGTGTTGCTCTGTTTTTCCTATGTGCTGTTATGTATCTACCTGCCCATTCATTCATTTTGTTCTTATCATTTTGTAACACTGTTACTTTATTTTGTATTGTTACCTACTCTTCTTTTTCTAATATACATAATATTTTGGGAAGCACGTTGTCACCTTATTTTGAATAATGCTTTAAACATAATGTTTTTTATAATTTTTTTATTTCCCAAATTGGGATCAATAAAGTACATCATATCTTATCTTTGTATTATTATTATTATTATTCTGGTTATTATTATTATAATTTGTTGTCATAAGTCACACCTTTCAGCATAGGGTTCAGACCAAAAAATATATTTAATAGATTGGTAATAACCTGGTTGTTTATTTGTCCCTGTAGTGCCGGTGCAGGGAGGACAGGCTGCTTCATTGCAGTGGACATCATGTTGGACATGGCAGAGAATGAAGGCGTGGTGGACATCTTCAACTGCATCCGAGAGCTGAGATCACAACGAGTCAACATGGTGCAGACAGAGGTCGGTGTGCTCAGAATGAAGGGTTATGTATTTTTGAAGAATACGGACACATTCAGTTCAATTAGGAAGAAGTCTTACATTACATGTCACTTGTTAGACGCTTTTACCCAAGGCGACTTACATACACTCAATACTGTGGGGTCATCCAAAATCCAAGTCATGAGAATTTAATAAATATTGACTGGAAGCATAATTCTACAGCGATAAGCTACATTATCAATATCTCTTATACACCCACATATACATACCCGCCAATCTATCCAGCTGTCTGTTTGTCTGTCGGCCAGTGGAGGTGGAGTATGAGACGCATGTAATGAGAGACAGAGTACTTCTTGTGGTCTTATATCATCCATCTCTATCAGCCTATTCATATTAAACATTCCTTGAATTCTAAGCATATGACACTTGTGCAAACACACACACTCACACACACACACAAAAACATAAACAAACTCATTCAAACTCATTCAACAGGTAATATTAAAATAGTCTATTCCCGATAAAGTTCTCCCTTTTAATGAGCTGAGGCTTTAGTGATACCATTACACGGCGTAATCATTTGTTCTAATTTTGTCCTATGAATCAATTGTTAAAGAGTGTGCATCTTCAAATGTTAGGTGTTTCATTTGGAACAGAAGCCTTCATTTAATCTCTAAGCCACCTTAAGACCACCTAATCCATCCCGCCCCTGCATTCCATTTGTTCAACTGATGAAAACCGTGCACATCCAAAAAGTCAACTTTACCAGGAATGAAGACAAAACAACCTAATTTTGAAAGTGACAGCTCAAGTTTAAAGACTGAAATTGACTTTGCAATGGGTTTTAAAAGTGCTAGGTTAAACGTTATCTATCACTTTGAGTGTTTTTACATGACATCGTGATTAAAAAGATAGTTTTGAATGGTGGATGCACATACTCCATAACTTGTAATACAATAATAGGAAGCAGGTGAAAGAAGAGTACTAGAGAGACAAATGTGCCCTTGTTATTTTATGGATGTGTTGCCTTTTTTCGTGCGTGCGTGCGTGTGTGTGTGTGTCACATAGACACAGGGGTCCCCAGTGCTGTGGGCAGCAGCGTGGCTGCATGTATCCTTTCACACAGGTGTGCCGACATCCACCCAGCAGGAGAGTCTTCCTGGCACTGATCTCCACCAGATAACTGCAGCACACAGAACACACCACGTCTAAATATTACTAGTACTACAACTTCAAGCATCTTTGGGTTTAGAAAAGCGCTATAAAAATAAAATGTATTATTATTATTATTACAACAACTATTACTCTAACTATCTATCAATCAATCTTTATTTGTATAGCACTTTCCATAAACAAAAGGCAAGTCAAAGTGCAACACAAACATAAAATAAAATAAAAGCAATTCTAATGCAGCAACATCTAACTTTGTGATGAATAAAAACACGCCATAACAACAAAAGTCAATAAACGTAGGATTGATTGATTTAATTTAAAAAAAAATGTAAATGGTGGGTTTGAGTTGGCTCTTGAAAGTAAGAACCATCTCTGCCACTTCTAAAACACATTATTTTTGTTACTATGAAAAATGCAGTTAAAGTAAAAAATGTAGTGATACATAATTAATACACAATAATCTAAATCTGATTTTAATAAAACAGCTTCAATGAATACATGGCCACCAACAGTGGTTTAAAAACTTCAGATAAATGATGTGAGTAATGAACGGATAGTTGATTACGTGCCCCACCGTTTAAAATGTCAATCAAGGTGATCTTACCATTTTTTTATTCACATACATTTTATCCCTTCCATTTTCATTTGTAAGCACTTGAATCATAATTTTTCAATTATAATTTGTTACTCAGGCCACCCTGCCTAAATGATTGATGGTAATGTTTTGTTGTGAATGAATGACAGGTGAAAATGATTAAACACGGCTCTCTTTTCATCATATCACCACTGTTGTAATTAAATCAGCTTCCAGCTAATCGAATCCCTTGAAAATGAATGTTTCGCTTCAACTCCATTTTCATCACCTATATTTATTATCAATTAATTTGACTCTTGCACCTTACCTCCATACTTGTCATAGTTAACCATATTGTTGACACATCCCAACCTGCTGCCTCTGTCCATAACCTTCATTTAAAGCTACTGTCCCCCCAAACAAATCATAAAATGAACAGACGTTATTTAGTCCTTTTGACACACTAAGGTCTGTGTGTGTATTGTTAACAGTGGTGTTAAGTAACTATGAACATGTAATAAAGTAATAATAATAATGATGCGCCGGTGACGATGGCCGCATCGTCTTTGTGCTCCTCTCCAACTTTGCCCATTTTCGTATTTTGTACATATTTCTTTTACTTTTGCCGTTTTACTTTTAACATGGTTCGCAACATGCTAGCCGACCGCACCTACTCTGCCATACAATATAGCAGAGAGGAACTTTTCCAATTGCGAAACTTCGTGGACAATATTAACCCTCCGACAAACAATGGAGATTCACCATGGCTACCTGTTGCTGTTCTACCTGAGAGACGCAAGAAGAAGACAAAGCGGGGATGCCGGGCCGGGTTGCTGGTCAGACTGAGAAAACGTGAGAATCGGCCCCCTCTTCCGAGTATTCTTCTGGCTAATGTTCAATCCATTGAAAATAAGCTAGATGAACTCAGAAGCCGGATTGCTTTTCAACGGGACATTAAGAACTGTAATGTGTTAATTCTCACTGAGACTTGGCTCAACCCCGCTATCCCGGACTCCGCTATTGTCCCTGACGGATTCTCTATTTTTCGTCAGGACCGGACTGCAAACTCGGGGAAAAGTAAGGGAGGCGGTGTGTGTGTAATGACTAACAACAACTGGTGCTCAGATGTGAAGATTATTTCATCGGACTGTTCCGCACAGCTAGAGCACCTCATGATCTCATGTCGGGCCTTCCATCTGCCGAGGGAATTCACATCTGTTGTGATAACAGCAGTGTATATCCCGCCGCAGCCACTCGCCGACAACAACACGGCACTCGATCAGCTGTTTGGGTTTATTGATAAAACCGAGACTTCACGGCCAGATGCGGCGTTCGTTGTGGCCGGAGATTTCAACACCGCCAACATGAAGAAGGTTTTGCCAAAATATTACCAACACATCAACTTCCCGACGCGCGGGGGAAACATACTGGACAATGTTTATTCCCCTTTCCGGAATGGATATAAGGCTCTCCCTCGCCCTCCCTTCGGCAAATCAGACCATATCTCACTACTGTTGTTGCCTGCTTACAAGCAGAAACTTAAAAGGGACAGACCGATAACAAGGACAGTACAACGATGGAGCGTGGAGTCAGATTCAGCACTGCAGGATTGCTTTGCATCTACGGATTGGAGTGTGTTTGAGGACAATAACATCAACACACACACGGACACTGTCATCTGCTACATTGGGAAATGCATCGATGACGTGGTACCGAAGGTTTCTGTACGGACATTCCCAAATCAAAAGCCCTGGGTAAACGGTGAGGTGCGCGGCAAACTGAAAGCGCGCACTCTCGCGCACACAGCGGGAGATTTGGAGGAGTACAGGAAGTCTAGGTATGATTTCCGGAGAGCAATAAAAAATGCAAAGAGACAGTACAAAGACAAGGTGGAATCTGACTTCAAAGGCTGTAACACTAGGAATATGTGGGCGGGACTAAGGACAATGACTGACTACAAAGGAGCAGCGGGGGGTGCTGCGGGAGTGTCTGCGTGCGCATCTCTCCCAGATGAGCTAAACAGTTTTTTTTGCACGCTTTGAGAGCAGCCAGGCTGTGGAGGTACAGAGGGACCAGGAGCCCTGCCCTTTTGTTTTAAATAGGGCAGATGTGTGTAAATCCTTTAAAAGGGTTAACCCACACAAGGCTCCTGGACCTGATGGCATCCCTGGCCGTGTTCTCAGGGTGTGTGCAGTTCAGCTGGCAGAGGTGTTCACAGACATCTTCAACAGGTCCCTGCTGCAGTCTGTAGTCCCCACATGTCTTAAACACTCCACCATCATTCCTGTCCCCAAAAAGACAATCATCACCTGCCCCAACGACTACCGCCCAGTAGCACTCACCTCCATCATAATGAAGTGCTTTGAGCGGTTAGTCAAATTATTCATCACCTCCTCCCTCCCTGAATCTCTGGACCCCCTGCAGTTTGCCTACAGAGCAAACAGGTCCACAGACGACGCCATAGCCCTCACCCTCCACACTGCCCTCTCACACCTGGACCCGAAGAACAGGAACACATATGTGAGAATGCTGTTCATTGACTACAGTTCAGCATTCAACACCATTGTGCCCTCCAAGCTGGCCATCAAGCTCAGAGACCTCGGGCTCAACAGCGCCCTCTGTGACTGGATCCTGAACTTCCTGACGGGCAGACCCCAGGCAGTGCGGGTGGGAAATATCACATCCTCCACCCTGATTCTCAACACCGGTGCCCCTCAAGGCTGCGTGCTCAGCCCTCTCCTCTACTCCCTGTTCACCCACGACTGCGTGGCCACACACAGCTCCAACACCATCGTGAAGTTTGCTGATGACACGACCGTCATCGGCCAGATCACAGACGATGACGAGACGGCGTACAGAGAGGAGGTCGAAAACCTGACATCTTGGTGCCAGGAGAACAACCTCCATCTCAACATCAGCAAAACAAAGGAGCTGATTGTGGACTACAGGAAGCAGCAGGGAGAGGGACACGCCCCCATCGCCATCAATGGGACTACGGTGGAGAGAGTCAAAAGCTTCAGGTTCCTTGGGGTCCACATCACTGAGGACCTGACATGGTCTCTTCACACCACCACCATCACCAAGAAAGCTCGACAGCGGCTCTTCTTCCTCCGCAGGTTGAGGAGGTTCAAAATGGATTCCAGGATACTCTGCAACTTCTACAGGTGCACGATAGAGAGTATCCTGACTGGCAGCATGACGGCCTGGTACGGCAGCTGCACCGACCTCGATCGTAAGGCTTTACAGAGGGTGGTGAAAACTGCACAGCACATCACCAGGACGGAGCTGCCATCCATGGAGGACCTTTACTCCCAGCGGCTCAGGAAGAAATCACTACGGATTATCAAAGACCCCCATCACCCCAGCCACAAACTGTTCTTTCTGTTGCCGTCTGGCAGACGTTACCGCAGCATCCTGGCAAGGACAAGAAGATTCGGAGACAGTTTCTTCCCGCGGGCAGTGAGACTGTTAAAAAATTGAACTGTTGAAACAACTTCAAACATTCAACTGCTACTCAGTAGTATGTATCTAATACCTAATATATATATATCATTCCAATAACTTGTATATAGACTCATACTGCACTATTCCACATCATAACTTTATTTCATTTTTATAACTATTATTATTTTTGTATTGCTCTTGCTCTTATTGTTATTATGTTATGTTATTATGTTGCATTGTTGGAGAAGCCTGTGACATAAGATTTTCAACTGCATAATTACTCTGTAGCTATGTCAGATTGACAATAAAGAACCTTGAACCTTGAACCTTGAAGTAGTGTACTTAACTACAGTTTTGAGATACTTGTACTTTAATTGAATATTTACATTTTTTGCCACTTCTACTCCAACATTTATATAATACCTTTAGTTACTTTACAGATTTGGATGAATGATGTGAAATATAACCACCTCTTAAATCAGACTTTAGTTCCACCTGGAGTAAATTCACAAGCTACCCTGCAGTATACAAAGTCATTACAACTAGCTGCACCTTTACCAGCTTTGATAAAACATAATAACGGCAGGACGGTGGTGCATTGCCTGTAAGTTCAACACACACACACACACACACACACACACACACACACACACACACACACACACACATACATACACACACACACACACACACACACACACACACACACACACACACACACACACACAAACACACGTGGATGCACATACTCCATAACTTGTAATACAATAATAGGAAGCAGGTGAAAGAAGGACTTTGATGATTGATCAACACCGAATCGTAGAGAGACAAATGTGCCCTTGTTTTTTTATGGATGTGTTGCCTTTTTTCACGTGTGTGTGTGTGTGTGTGTGTGTGTGTGTGTGTGTGTGTGTGTGTGTGTGTGTGTGTGTGCTTCAGTCTGTGGGTTTGGTGGTGGAGTAGGTAATGGCCAGGAGAGCACATTTCATGATGCTTTTAAACTCTCTCCCCGCTCCAAGGGCAACAATTAACATTCGACAGAGCGAGAGACCGATGTGTGAGGCAAAAAAGCTAATTGAAAAAGCGAGAGACAGCAGACAAACACAAGGGTGAGAGAAACTAAGAGAAAAAAAGGGGGGGGGAAGAGAAATTAAAAGCGATCAAAATCTAGATCAATTGGAAGGATAGTGTGAGAGATAGAGGTATTTAACATGCACCGTGGCTGATGCTTTTATCAGTGAGCTAGTTGGAGCACAAAGAGCACACTTGATCCAAAGCACAGAAACACTGCAGGGCACTTCTCCCTTTTAATTCACTTTCAGGCTGTCGAGAGAGCATAATTACACAAGTAATTAATTCACACACACAGACACAAACAAAGCAAACAAAAACAGTGGACTTTGTCGGAGACTTGAAAGGAAGCAAATGCAGCTTCCTCTATCCCCAAGGTGTCAATACTAGCAGCCATTCAGAGAAACTACAGTCAATCCTCTGTCTACTCAGAAAGGCCAGATATTTGTCCGTTTTCCTTGAAAGAAACATTGACTCGAGCACTTCTTTCCTCAAACTGCTGTGACTCCTGTTGCAGGAGCAGTACGTGTTCGTTCATGATGCCATCTTGGAGGCGTGTCTATGTGGGAATACAGCCATACCAGTGTGTGAGTTCAGAGCCATTTACTACAACATCAGCAGACTGGACCCACAGACCAACTCCAGCCAGATTAAAGATGAGTTCCAGGTAAGAACACACATTCACTCACACTCTGGTTTTGGTTGTTTGTGAGGACTAACAGGAATTCATCGGAGACCTCAGCGTTAATGTTCCCGTGACATAAAAACAAGATGTTTAGTTGTTTTATCACATTGGTATTGAGCCGGTTGTCAGCCTGGCAAACAGGTACATTTGTAAGTATTCTTAATGGTATTTTGGGGGATGGTCCCTGTAAGTCGATGAGTCGAATCATCCATTGTTGACCACTTAGTCAACTTGAAATCTTCAACCTCCATCACGGGGATGAGCCCGTCAGTAGCAACAATGCCAGCTGTGAATCTTGGATTGTTAATGAATCGATTTGGTCCAAAAATGACTTTCTCCTGGTGGTCTTCTTCCTCCATTTAAGTCCCTGTTGGATTTGTTGTTAAAATTCAATGTGGTATGGTAGTAGTAGGCGATGGTTGTTCCAAAAACAACTAAACAAGTTCTGGTCAATCTGAATTTTGGCCTGAGGACGTCAAACTAGTATTACTCAATCTGCATGCTATGTTTTTAGAATGGAAATGTTAAAGTAGGACTAATCAACATATTTCCTGTCCATCAGACTCTGAACATCGTGACCCCCAGAGTGCGTCCAGAGGACTGCAGTGTTGGCTTGCTACCCAGGAACCACGACAAGAACCGCAGTATGGACGTTCTATCAGCAGACCGATGCCTGCCTTTCCTCATATCTGTGGACGGAGAGAGTTCCAATTACATCAACGCTGCGTTAATGGACGTAAGTGTACGTTCTCCGATGTGAATGTGTGTGTCATTTATAATCATAGTTTCATCTTTTACTGCTGCAGAGATGTCTCGATATATGAGCATTGCTCTGTTCACTTGTCTGA
The DNA here is from genome assembly GCF_902827165.1 of Trematomus bernacchii. Taxonomy (NCBI): domain Eukaryota; kingdom Metazoa; phylum Chordata; class Actinopteri; order Perciformes; family Nototheniidae; genus Trematomus; species Trematomus bernacchii. The sequence goes on along the minus strand of NW_022987797.1, from coordinate 1,987,002 downwards.
GTTATTCATTTGTGTTCATTCTCATCACTACAGAGCCACAAACAGCCAGCGGCCTTCATTGTTACCCAGCATCCTTTGCCAAACACCATGGGCGACTTCTGGAGGCTGGTGTTCGATTACAATTGCTCATCCATCGTAATGCTCAATGAGATGGACACAGCGCAGGTAGAAACACACAAACACGCACACACAGATACTCATGAAGGCCTGATTCATTTAGTTTCAGAGAAGACTGTTCAGCCAGGAGCTGACACATTGACTGTTGCACGGCGGCCGGATCAATACACCCCAAGACTATTTTTATGAATTTGAAATGATATTTAAGGTCCTTGGAATTATACTCTGCCAACTAAGAAGGGTTCAGTTAAAGTTTTGCACCAAAACAATTAAAAACAAATAACCACTTGTAATAAGTGTCCATAGATTTCACAAATATTCACCAAAACATAGAAATGAAGAATAATGTTGCCACACTGTAACTTAACAACTGGGGAAGTGATATCTAATCGTCACATTTTCTTTTACAAAGTATTTGTATTCATGGTGATTTCATTGAGCAGCTATTTGTATATTCTAACCAAGCAGATCGAGTTACCTTATCTCCCCCAGTGTTGATCGTAAATTGGTTTGGGATTTTAAACTGAATACAAGTAAATGAAACCTTGTTAAACAAACAACAACATTTGTATTCTGCATATAATATCTGATTCCACAAGGAATCATTTGTCAGTCCTTTGTGTGGATGTATAAATCATTTGAAATTGAACTCACATCCATCCACTGAGGTGACAATCTTCACAATCAATGATGAGAAGTAATTCAAGGTTTCCTGAAAAATTGTGTTTCCTATTATCACTTGTACTGTTATGCTTTTTGAAAGGAAACAGTGTTTAATATACCTGGTAAATGTTCCTTTTTTACTCATTCTCTTTACAATTCTTTCTTTTTTTCTCTGTTTTCTACAGTTATGTATGCAGTACTGGCCAGAAAAGAGCTCATGTTGCTACGGTCCCATTCAAGTGGAATTCATATCGGCAGACATTGATGAAGACATCATCAACCGAATCTTCAGGATCTGCAACATGGCCAGGGTACTAACTCACTCTGTGTTGGCATGAACCCTAACCTAACCTGAATCCAGCAGCTTAAACATTGACCTAGAGACCACACATGGTTCTTCTGGACAGGTCTTTGGAAAACCTTTTTTGCCATTTCTAAGATCAGAAATTAAGAATTAAATTAACAATAAGCAGCATTTTTTGATTGCTATCCTTGTCTTAAGAGGTCCTCAATCGATCCTGGAACATGTTCTGAATTAATTATTCAAGAAATGTATTCTTCTTAATCACATTTTGGGTGAAAGACCTTTCTGTAACTGCAACCAGCTCTAGTCAAAGCCTGCAGTTATCTCTAACCCTCTCTTCTGCTCTCCCTTATTTTCTGTCTTAAACTGCCTATGCTTCAGATGAAAACCCTCAAAATGATGTATTTCCTGACCTATATTTGACATATAACAATAGATGGTGAAGCGATACACAGAGGAACAAAATATAACAACACATAAAATACATTTTTCATTTTGTGTGACCTTTACTTCCCCATGAGCAGCCGGCTAGATGATGCCGTAGCAAACCGACCACAACTCGAACACACTGTAGCAACAGTCTTAGTTTAGGGGGAACTCTAGAGAAAACGGCAGTGCGGTAGGAAGTGGTGCAATACAACAGAACATTTCAAATAAACTGTCCTCTCCTCTTGTCTCCTGGTTCCTCCTCTTGTCTTTTCTCACCTCTGCTTTCCCTCTCAGCTTCCCTTCTCGTTCTGCCCCTCTTGCCTCCTCTTGTTACTCCCTTCTCATCTCATTGCCTCACCCATCCATGACGGTACAACTCGCAGTGCCTCATCGTCTGCATGCTCCTATAGCGCTTAGTGAACTCCCCACTACCCTACTCTCCTCTATATTCCCTCTCTCACTCTCTCCCCCTCTCAAACACATCACCAGTGTAGCGTGAAATGGCTCATATCATCGCCACAACAGCACTTCTCACACAGTGAGAGCAGCTACCACCTAGCCCAGTCTGTACCCCCAACCACTAAGCCATCAATGAGGAGGGAGAGTTGGAGAGAGCAGGACGGCAACAAGCTTTGAGAGAGGAGGGGAAACAGTCAGGAAGGGAAGGAAAGTAGAGTGAGTGAATGCGACGAAGGAGGAAATTGGGTAAAGGAAAAATAGAGTAAAGTGAAACAAAGTAGGAATTGATTGGAAGGGGAGACGTAGAAAGTGTAGAGTAAGAGGAAGTAAAAGGATAAAGGTAGAGAAGGAAGGGAAGAGAGGAAACTGATACAGCTGTATCTGTGTGTAAATATCACATCCTACCGGTAAATCAGTCTGACATGATGGCGGGTTTTTTTTTTTGGGGTTGTGGATGCCAACCACCTCGAGGCCAGACAACTGAAAACATTTTGTCTGCCATGAAATGTAATTACACATCATAAGACGTCTTCTTTGTTCAGTCTAGACGTCGTTTTTTTCAAATGGCAGAAAGAAGAACTAATTGGCGCACAAGTGCGTGTGCTAACACAGTGGGAGTTGTGTGGTTCACAGCTAGAATCCTAATCTCCCCACCTCTCTCCAGCCTCAGGACGGTTACCGCCTGGTGCAGCACTTTCAGTTCATTGGCTGGCCGGCCTACAGGGACACGCCTCTCTCCAAACGCTCCATCCTCCAATTGGTGAGAAGGCTGGCAAAGTGGCAAGAGCAGTATGACGGAGGAGACGGCAGGACGGTGGTGCATTGCCTGTAAGTTCAACACACACACACACACACACACACACACACACACACACACACAAACACACACACACAAACACACGTGGATGCACATACTCCATAACTTGTAATACAATAATAGGAAGCAGGTGAAAGAAGGACTTTGATGATTGATCAACACCGAATCGTAGAGAGACAAATGTGCCCTTGTTTTTTTATGGATGTGTTGCCTTTTTTCGCGTGTGTGTGTGTGTGTGTGTGTGTGTGTGTGTGTGTGTGTGTGTGTGTGTGTGTGTAAGACATAGAAAGGTGAAATATGTTGAGATACGCTTAACAATGATGAAATACACATTTTATAAAATAACACACGAACGCATTTTACAGTGAGACAAAACACATGTTCACTTCACACATACACACACACACACCTTTAATATGATATATAGAATATAAGGTATATCTAGACTGAACCATTCTTCTTTGTTGGATCATTCTTTAATGCTTTGTTGTCCCCCGCTGATCTGTCAAACATACAAAGGGCCTTAACTCAACATTTTCAATCTTGTTTATATATTTGTTGTGTTTGTGATTTATCCGCAAGGCTTTATATTACATCCACTTTTTTAGTAAGCTACAAATAAAACAATAATAAAGTAAAAGTAATAGTAAATTAATAACATTGTTAGATTTCTTTGAGAAAACTTGATTGTACACATATTTTACAGCATATACGATATTTACACTGGCATTATTAGTATTTCATCATGATTTCATCACATTGTTGTGAAAATAGAACGGGAAACGGGGTCCTTTTCCCAATGTTAACCTCTATCTGCAACATTTCACCTGATCATTTCACATGTTCCGCTATGGTAAATGTAGTTATGTTTCATATTTTGCTATTATATATAAACAATAGTACAGTCCCAAGGTGGTTTCTAATGGTAGCAATAGAAAATATATGTTTTAAACAACCTTTGCATGTGTGTAAATATGACAGGTACACAAAAAATAGTCCCTATCTTAGCACAACAAATGAAGCTGATAATGAGGGAGGGAAACAGAGGCTGTAAAATCTATAAACAAGGTATTACAGGGAACTTCACTTACAATAACACACACACACTTACGCCCAAGCACACACACTCCAAAGATTGCCTGAGGCGCATCACTGGTCCTGATCCAATCAGCTTCCTCTGTCATAGCTCATTGGGCCAATCAGCATTGGCATTGATTTGTATTTTCAAGCTGCTGGGAGATTTTTTATTTTTTTATTTCAGTGTGTCTTCTATCTCTGTCTGAAAGAGAGAGTTTAAAGAGACCATATTATGCCATTTGGGGTTTTCCCTTCCCTGTAGTGTGTTATAGGTTTTTGTGCATGTAAATGGTCTGCAAAGGCTAAAATCCCAGTTCCCTCCAGAGGGAGTTTCTCTCCAACAATTGGACTTCTTTTGTTTACTTATGTAACATAGTGATATCACTATGTAACAATTGTGCTTCTATTGGCTAATGATCCAACACATTGTAGGTGATTTGCTAAGGGGCGGGACATCTCTAAGTAGTTGACCAATCACAACAGAGCTGGCCAGCTAACCAATCAGAGCAGACTGGGATCTAGTTTCAGACAGAGGGTGAAAAGAGTAGCAAATAAAGAGCTTTTTGAACATCAAAGCATGGAGACATGTCCCAGTAGAGGCACACAATTGTCAAAGAAAAGCTACACAAATGTAATTCCCAAATACGCGTTTTATATCTGTATAGCTTTTTATACATTTTAGGCCACATCAAGTAAAGTAAGAAATCAAAAAACTGGTGCATCTTAACTCAACTATGAATGTTTAAATACTGAATCAATGGTCAAATCCCTTGTGTCTCAATGGCACTTGAATAGTGACACTGATGCATAATACACCTTTGACCCAGAGCTTAAATCAATACTCATTGCTTTCATGGGCTTACTGCTTAAAGTGTATACATCATCATTCATCATTTCAAATTAAAAGTCCTGGTATAACTTATGCGGAGGGGGTGGATATATTTTGTGATGGCGTCCACTCCACCTCAATGTTTTATTCAATATGAAAATGAAAGGCATTTGATTGGAGCCAGGTGAGACTGGAAAGTCTGGGTTGATTTGTTTTTCTTCTATAGTGGGAACGCCACATAGCCAGTAAATGCACAATATATATATATATATATATATATATATATACACAGCAGGAGTGCATCACTGCAGCACATAATCATCAATAGTTATTTCTAATTCATAGTGCAAATATATAAATATTTGAAATAGTTATTAAACATCTTCAACCCAGTTGTAGTATATAAAGAGATATATATACTGAAATACTGAATACTGAAAGGTAAATCAAAGCATAGGTATTTGGTGGTAAACGCCCTTCCCTCTTCTCTGGTCAGGGATGCAGAGAAGCATGCAGCCTGTGGTTAAAGACGCTACACTGGCTAATCAGCCCCACGTATTGATTTCACAGACTCAGTAATACCACAGATAAGGGGAAACATGATGGTTCAATCAGTAGCTGGTGAAAATTGATTTTACTTTCGCTCCACACTTTTCCTGGGAGGGGGGAGTTTGACGGGTCTTTAATGCTGAGCACGTCTCATTTTCAAGCAAATCACAGCGTAAGAGTAGAGCATCGTAAGGAGCAACACACTTAACACATCTGTCTGTGTGTTTTTGAATACGAATGATGTGTATTTTAGATAGAGGACAATAAGAAAAAGATTGTGCATGTAGCAGTTCCAATCATTTCATAAACAATTCTGAGAATAAAGCCATCATTCTAAGATTAAAGTCAGGATGGAGATTTCTCAGAATTTGTAGATTTTGTGAGATTCAGACTTTTTTTCACAGAATTCTGACTTGAATTAATAAAACAAATCTGTTTTGGACAGATTTCAAACAATGTTCACATGTGGCGCCTATCCCCTTCCCCAGCTTTGTCTATGGTACAGAACACAATTTAGTTCTGAACATGTTATATTTCGAATATCATCCATTTAATGTTTGTACAACCAGATAAAACCAATTAAGATCAAATCTTTTTTACAATGGCGCCTAGACAAGAAGGCAGCCAAGTCACAAGTCAATGAAATACATACAGTAAGATCCATTCAAAACTCTTTGTACATACAAACAGTAGCAAGTGGATCACCTGGAACTAGCTTGAGGATGATACATGCAAAGTTAGTGATAGTAGTACATGTAAGAAATGTCTCAATAGAGATTGACATGGGCTTCAGTTGCAGTTTCCTGATGAGATGGTCTTGTTTCCATTGAAAAGGCTCACTTGTGGACACTTCAGATACCAGAGAATAAGCTTACAAAACATATCTTGTACATTTCCAAAGAAAGTGTGAAAATAACCCAGTGGCAGGTCTCCAGGTAAAAGAGATCGATCTCCATGGGATTTTTACCTGGATAAATAAAGGCAACAAACAAAGTGTCCTTGATTCTCAGTACCACTCGAGTGTTGACCTTGATTATGTAAGGGTTGGAGGTTAATCGAAGATGTGTCTGGCGGCACTGATGTGAAATGTATTTGCTCTGTTTTTTATATACATAAAAAGATATACATCTTAAATGTGACTTTACAGAACACGTCTTTACTCATTAGAAACAAATTGTGATTTGGACTCAAATTAGCGACCAATCAGAATATTTGCATTTTACTACAAAAGCCGTGAATCTTTCCTGCTGTTTGAATAGAAAAATGTTGAACATTTGACAAAGCATTCCTCCTACATAAACCTGGCCTACCATGTAAAAGCACTCACTTCACACATAAGTCCCTTCCAATGACTTGTTTTATGATGTCTTATAAAAACCCTTTGAGGGTTCGTAGGTTTTAGGAGCATGTTTGAAACGTTGACATAATTCAACTGAACACAGTAGCTGCAGATCAGCGGTATCATTGGATACGTCTGAGGGATGGGAAAATGAAACATAACATTTCTGAATCAACACATTTTAAAAAGGTCTCCCGGGGTGATGAGAGGCAAGTAGCAAGCCCCGCTGTTCGGTAAAAGAAGGAAGTGAACCTTTCTGACTCCAGCACATGCTGCTTTAAAAGGACTGAAGCCATTTTTTACATTCTCTCTTTTCTTTTCCGTCTTCCATTCAACCTTTATAGTCTCTTTGTGTTTCACCTTTTTTAACGATGGCAAAATAGCACTATCATTTTGTTGAGCATACCTAAGTTTGCAGAATAACAGTGTTGTTGTTTGATGATGACATTTAGTCTCCTTTCTAACTCTCACCTTCCCCCCCCCCCCCCTCCTCCTCCTCTGCAGTACGGGCGGAGGGCGTTCCGGAACGTTCTGTGCCATCTGCAGCATCAACGAGATGATCCAGCAGCAGAACATCGTGGATGTTTTCCACACCGTCAAAACACTGAGGAACAACAAGACCAACATGGTGGAGACTATGGTGAGGACTCACAACACACACACAAACACACACACTTCAAGCGCTTTGAGCACCAGGAAAAGCGCTATATAAATCAAATGTGGCATTTGGATACTACTTAGGACCCCAAAGCAGAGACTGACACAAGTTAAGTTTCAAGGTGTTTTAATAAAGAAAGCTAGGCCAAGGCAGGTACTGAAGACAGGGAGCTGGCTGCAGAAAGGTCCAAAACAAAGCTGAGGGAAAACTCAAAAAGTTGCTCAAAAACTGCAAAGTGAACAAAACTAGACTCAAGGCTGCAGAGAGGCACTCTGGATCGTCCAACAGCATTTCATTCTCTGGCAGAGAAGTGAGGGCCAGGCTCTTAAAGGGAAGGTTGATTAGGTGAGTGGGAACAGGTGTGCCTCATCTGCAGCCAGGAGAATACAAGCCACGCCCCCTGTCACTCACCAGCCCTGCAGAGAAGGAAGGCTTCTCAATTCTCTCATTTCCCCTCCTCGACTCCTCGACTCCTCGGTCCTCCGGTAGTGACCCGGAAATGGATTTCAGCGTGCCATGTTGAAGGACATCTCATTTCTCTAAATATATATAAATATAGAATATATATCCAGTCTCTGATTGTGTTACGTTATTATGAGAGTGCTCTCATACTTGTTTGATTCTGAAATTGTATATATTTATATAAATATGTGTGTGTGTGTATATGTCCGCATCTGTAGCCTGTTATTGTCTCATTATACCGCACTGTGAATGAATTAAAAGTAAATATATAAGTGGTCATGAACACATCTGTCCATCAGACAGAGGGCTGCTGTGCCTCCTGTCATCATTAATGGACGTCTCTTTAAAATGACCGCTCAGAGGAGAGGAGTTCTCATTTCTCTAACCGCCTGCTGCTTCCCCTCCTCTCTCCTCGGCTCCCCTCCTCGACTCCTCCGCTCACATCTCCTGTGGGCGGGACTAAGACACGAGGAGAGGAGTCGAGGAGGGGAAATGAGAGAATTGAGAAGCCTTCAAGGAGAGACAGAGTAGTGAGGGGTAAAAGGAGCAAACAACAGGAAACAACACAACAACCAAAAACCCCATGCAGAAACATAACATCAAATGTATTATCATTATTATTATTATTATTATAAGGAGATGATGATTAAAAACCATATTGGTATTCATAAGATTAAGACAGACTCTTGAAGATTGAAGATTTTGATTCACAATTGAGTAAGCATCAGAGAAACACAAACACATTCTGACATACAACTAAAACCTATAAATATATACATATGCAGACATATTATTGCCTAATAAAGAAGAGCATTACTGGCAGTATGCATCTCTTGCTGGCTCAAATGTACAGTCCTAACTTATTTCAATATATACATACTAGACTAAGAACAACCAGTGATTTATAACCAAAACATATAGTCCAGTTAAATCTATAATTATATTTTCTATTATTTCCGTTAAATAAAATATCACAAAGACATACAAAAAGGCATGTTTTCCTTTTTTGTTTTACCCATACTGCCTTGTTTTTTGAGCAAAACACATGTTGGGACATACCAAGTATGTATATAAGAAATGTCTCTGTATAACTGCAACAATGTAAATCTTCCCACTGTGGGAGGAATAATGGTTTTCTGATTCTGAAGAAATATTTACAATATCATGCCCGGAGTAAGTTACATTTAGGGTGTTTAAACCATATTTAAAATGTAATGAACTTAATAAATAGTTTTTAATATTTGGTTGCGCTTGTGTAAAAATAACAAAGATATCATTCAGCAGATGATTGACCTTTTCTTTCCGTTCCGTCCCCTCCACAGGAGCAGTATAAGTTCTGCTATGAAGTGGCTCTGGAGGCGCTCAGCTCCTTCTGATTGGCTGTGGGCTGAAATCCTCTTTTCTGATTCGACGCTGACCATCACTCTCAACGCGACACTTGGTACACACAGACTGACTGCTTTGTGTTGACCCAACCCGACCTGTGAGCATGTGTGCCTGTGTGTGTGTGTGTGTGTGTGTTTGAGAGTTTGTGCACGTGATTCTGTGTGAATAAGAGAGGGCATGCTTGCACATTTGAGTGTGTGCGTGTGCATCTACGTGTGTGCCTATGACAACACATACACACAACCTGTACAGAAGAGCAAAAAGCGACTTACACACACACTGGTGATTTTCGTGTGTGTGTGTTCGCTTCAGCGAGACTGTGAACTTTACATGCTTGTACAAAGAAAACAGAAAAAATGATATGTTAAAAAAGAAAACAAGATGTTTAAAAAAAAGCGCCGCTTTTCCTTCTCTATCTCTCTGTCCTCTCTGCTGGGCTGTGATGTGACTATTGTACAGTATTTCCTTTTTAGATATATTCTACGCCTTGAATGTTGTCTCCCTGTGAAGGCTGGATGCACACTGGAAGATTTTTACTTTTAGCTTAAAGTGAAGAGATGCATCAAACCTGCTTTTTGGAGAGTATAAAATAAAGCTTGTTTTGCTGAGATGTTGACCAAAGGTTACGAACCTATGGTGGCCTTCAGGGGCAAACGCGCTACAACAGCCCAAAATAATTACATTAGAAGAAACGTGCTGCATTTTAAAAAAGCAAATATAAAAACACAAATGTGCTGTAACACATGCAACACATGCACTTTGCACCATTCACTGAGAGCCCTGCATAAACACAAGGCTGTTGCAAGAAGCTCAAAACAAAATGGAAACTGGAAACCTAAAAAGGGATGTGCACAGCTTGGACTGGAGCTTTATCGAATTTGGCAGAGTTAGCATGTTTCATAAGTGTTATCAGTATATCTGAAATGACTAGGTTAGCTACGTTTGCTAGCTAGCTTACAGCAGATCAGAAATAATATCAGAAGGAATCATGCGATCACATTGTTAAAATAAGCAGATACAACTTACATTTCAGATGAGTTTCCAGTGACAGTTTCTCCTCCTGTTAGTGTGTTGGGGCATTGTAGCGCGTTTGCACCTGTCGGCCTCCGTAGGAGCGTGATAAAGCAAAAAACAAGAGACCACTGTTCTCTGAAATCACACACAGAGACATTTCCTTGTTGCCAGGACCACTTCACTGCATCAATGTTAAGTGCTAAGCATACTTTTTTTGTAAATTGTTGCTTTTCAAGGAAAGAGCTGATTGTAATTACTAGTAAAAACAGGAAGAAGTAGCATTTAAGAAGATATAGTGAGTGAAGTCCGGTGCATGGTGGAGAGGAGCATTGGCATTACACAGACAAAAGAAAAATAAAAATAATTAGTTTGCCTTTAAGATTATATTTTGTTGTCTCTGCTACAGATTTTTACATTGGGGCTTTATGAAAAAGAAAAAAAAAAGGTTTCATGAATGTTTTTGGATGGCTTTATCTTATAGTGTGCATCCCCCTTGCTGTAAATAAGATAAGACAACCACAGTCAAACAAACAAACAAACAGACAAACATCATGCGCCAGACACAAACAAAGGTTATCATTTCCAAACATTATAATTTTCAGCGACTTGGTATTATAGTTTGGAACAAAGTTACTTAAAAAACAGTCCAATTAGACACATATTGTTTAAAAAATGAAGATATATATATTTTTGCATATTGCACATTAAGCCGCCGCCCACATCTGTGACTTACGATAAGGAAGCAATGATGTTTTTTTTCATCAAGTAGACTTTTTCAAACACTCATGATAAAACTGAAAAATGCATTTAATCGTTCCAGATGTAAAACTAAAGAACATTTAACTTATTTGACTTTGTTGTGTTTTTGTGGTTCCAAAAGTTTGATTTGACTTTGAAATGCTGAAAGGACATTGAACAAACTGGGATGAGTTATTAAATGAAATCAGATTAACCTAACCCTGTCCGTCCCTGCTGAACTGCAGGCAGGCAAAAGCAATCAATCAAAGAGTGTGCAGTAGCTTGTAGCTTTATAACGTTAGAGCTGTGTTTTGTAGCTTTTGATTATATTACCCGGGCCGTGAAAAATATGTTTCCTTTTTTCAATGGGGTTTATTTTCACATTTGTGCCCATTTGTTTTTTAAATGACCTGAAGCAGCTTAGTTTAACAGCATTCATCTGGGTGGAAGCAAAAGGCAAGAAATCATAACATCTTTGCACACATTTATCAAATATATATTGCTATCAGACAAAACTGATCTTTGGAATACCTTCGGAAATGCAAATCTGACATGACTGCAGTAGAAACGTTAACCGTGCTAATTAAAATGATAGACTTGTTAAGTGTCCTTGAATGAAATCAGATCCATTACCCATGACCTTTTTTTTTATGTATACTACATTCCGGATTATTTTCAGAAAAACAGAAGCTTAGAAATCAGACGGTCACCTAGCCTAGCCGGGTCACATTCACTTTTCCTCTGCAAACAAAGCCTCACATTTGCTTTTGGATAAGCCCATTGAGGTGTGTTTGAAAATGTGTTTGCCAAATTACCTCGTCAGTATAATAGGAAATGATTTCTGTTGATGATTGACCCCTATGTGAAGAAGGTCAACATGGCTGACATGCTTTGAAGTGTTGGAGTTAATGAGAATCATACAGGATGTAACGCTGACCTCAGCTTGCCCTTCGCTCCTCATCTGATCACATGTGTTCCTCTTTTGTCCATTTAGAAAATGTATACAATGAATGGAAAAGCTCATTTTAAAGATACACTCCCTTTTTTTGTTTTTCGATCCCTGTGTCCACATAGCCAGTTTTTCTGAGCACGTCTTTATATCAATTGCTTTTAATGATGAGGAGCCACCTTGAGGAAAAGCACCCAATGTCTTTCCTGAGCCTTTGCCGTTTTAGCTGCGGCCGTTCCAAGTGCTTCTAGTGGAAAATATGTCAACTTTTCAGAAAGCCATAGAAATTGGAGGAGAACTTTGTTTTAGCCGTTTCTTCAATACGATTAGTGTCATAACAAAGACCGAAAAGCGTTTGGTTAAGCAGATTGGACAAACGGACCCTGAATGGTTTTACTATCGCCAGATCGGTTCCTCTCCGTACGTCTGTCAGATTGAGCGGTAAAGCTCATTCATACAAAGTGTGAGAGCAAGCATATTCCAGTTGGCTGTAATAGTCAGAAATCAATTACAAGCAAGTGTAAAGTCGCCCAAATAGATACCAAAAAGCAATGGGGCTAGTTAGTCATACAGAATTGGTGATTTGTTTTTTAAGTTATCATTATCCTAGAAACGTTCATTAAAGGCTTTGAAAGGTTTATTTTTGAAAGAAATCTGAAACACACACTAAGTGGACACAGGGTCTTTGGAATTGTTTGTCATTCTTTCGGGATTAAAGCCAAGTCACTGGAAAGTCTGACATATACTAACTACAGGAAAAAGACAGCAGATCAAACGCATCATTTTGGAAAGGCAGTGAATCTGTTACTGAAGAATCATTGTGTAAAATTGTATCCCCATAATTACCTTTATGTCAGGCGTCAATTTATACCGGCATGTGTCAGTATTTTCACACAATGGATAAACCAGTTTGGAATGAAACTTCACATTTCACAAAGGTCTCTAATGAACATCTATTTAGTTAGTAAAGTTCGTAGCTTTTAATTCTCTTGGACAGAACCGGCGTACTTGTGGCAAACTGTTCAGTCTGCGCTTGATTTTTGTTGTTGTTGCTGGAGTCGTACCAGGCTCACTAAAGGACCTATCTCGACAGAGACTGTAAAAGTGTTGTATTGAAGATGATGTAAAAGCCAGAAGCATTTTCATTTTAAAAGGCTTTATTTTATTGGCTTGGTTCCTGGCCGTTCATCTGTATTATATATTTTGTTTGTTTTCTTTTGGGATTTTTTTTTATGTCCTGAATTTGTACATTTCTTTTGTATAATTATTATTCTGATGATTATTTGTCTAGCAGTGCTGTTTAGATCTGGTGATGCCATTACCATTGGTTGTTTAGTTGTTTGAAATGTGGTTAACATGAAATAAAGGGACCAAAATGTTGAATGTGATCTCATGTCTCTCTTTACAGACTCTTATTTTGATCATATTTACATATGATGCATTTATTTGAGGGACCTGTGCGAGTTGTTCTAAGTTCTTTGACTAATATTGTGTCAAACGTTACTGTTGCTGCTGACATGAAGAGCAGATATTCCTGGACAGGTTTCTACCAGCAGGAAGTAGAAGAAAAGGATGACAGAGGATAAAAAAACTTGTCATCCTTATGTCATAAAATGAGAAAAACAATCAATCAAACTTGCAAACTTGTTGAAGTTTGTAGTTCAACAAGTAACACTTTTATATAGCAATATATAAAAACAACACCACAGGAATAAAACATTTCATATACAATTATAAATACAAAATGGATGGTATATAAGGTCTTAAATATACAATGGACAAACAAAATTCAGATATGTACTTAATGTTTTTGTAAAAATAGATACATGTCATAATTAATGTATAACTAATGTAAAAATAAAGCAGTTGAGAAATCCATCCATCCAAAGTCAGGTCATGGAGATCCATGCAGAAGGTCCCAAACTTCCCTTGGCATTCCAGGGTGCTCCCAGGCCAACGTGGAAATGCAGTCCCTCCAGCTGGTCCTGGGTCTGCCCATGGCCTCCTCCCAGTTGCCAGGTGTCATCCTTACTAGATGCCGAAACCACCTCAACTGACTCTTTTGTTCACACAGGAGCTCTACTTCGAGTCCCTCCCAGAGGACTGAACCTCTCACCTCAGCCCTAAGGGAGAATCCAGACACCTTCCGGAAAACACGTATTTCAGCCGCTTGTAACTGGGATGACGTTCCCCCTCCATGACCATGAGAGTAGAAAGGAAGATGGACCAGTAGATTGAGAGCTTTGCCTTCTGGCTCAGCTCAAAACTGTTTGCCAACCCAATACCGCTGCTACCATTCTTTGGCCCCTCTCACACGCCATTGTCCCCTCACTCTAGAACAGCGGTTTTCAAAGTGTGAGGCGCGCCTCCCCTGGGGGGCGCCAGAAAGACTCGGGGGAGGCGCAGCGTGAGACAAAAAATAACGAGAAAAAGATTAGTTAAGTGACACTTGCCCACTTGTGGCTGTCTGTGGAGACCGAGTTCCCCCACCTCGCCAAAAGGGCTGTAAAAGTGCTCATTCCCTTCACCTCCACCAGTGTTAATTTTGGCAGCTGTTTTTGATTTAGTCTTAGTCTTAGTCTTTAGACGAAAATGGTAATTAGTTTTAGTCACATTTTAGTCATTTCTATCCTTCATAGTTTTAGTCTAGTTTTAGTCGACGAAAACTCAAAACGTTTTAGTCTAGTTTTAGTCGACGAAAAATTACATTTTAGTCAACTTTTAGTCAAAATGTTTTCTCTCTTTAAACCAATTCAGTTAGGCAAATACAGGTTTCTGACATTGTAATCAAGGTGACAGCATCAAGTGTTGACATTCGTAAAGCAACATTTCACTCTCTTAACACTTTACTTGTGTAATATCTAGGGATGGGTATCGTTAAGGTTTTCTACGGTACTACTAGTCTTATCAAAACTGCTTATCGATCCGGTACTTTAACGGTATTCTTGTATTTACTTTTTGTTATTTTGTAAAGGAAAAAACTAACAAATTGTTAACCGAATTAATTGCTTTATTTAAAATGTGAAATAAATTAAATATATATAATTATGTTAAAATATTGTACTGTACTTGAGTAAAATGTTGAGGTACTTGTACTTTACTGGAGTATTTAAATGTTTTGCTACTGTGTACTTCTACTCCACTACAGTTCATAGTTAAATGGTGTACTTCTACTCCACTACATGTATTTAATACCTTTAGTTACTTTACAGATGTGGATGAATGATGTGAAATATAATCAAGTGTTAACTCAGACTTTAGTAAATTCACAAGCTACCCTGCAGTATACAGATATATAATATATCATTCAAACTAGCTGCACCTTTACCAGCTTTGAGAACACTTTAATGATCAATCATTATAAATCATATCATATATATTATTCTGAAATGGAACAATCTGCACAATGACTACTTTTACTGTCACTACTTTAACTATATTTTGATGATCATACTTTGACTTGAGGAACTCTTCCTACACTATGGTATTTTTTTACTTAGCTACAAGATCTGAGTACTTCTCCCACCTCTGCACACCTGATGTGATAACGTTACTCGTAATTGGGGCAACAGAGCTACGAGTTAAGGAAGTCGAAAATTGTGCATTTCTCCGACTGAATATGACGCCTTTTGGCCGGCTGTTTGGACAGACTACTCTACTCGTGTCAACGCGCTAACGCGAAAACATGGCAAACGAGCTTTGTCCACATCGAGCCTTGTAGAGTGTCTCTATACTATCTGAACGCTCCGTCCCCGGCAGATCTCTGTGTGCCGCTGCA
Organism: Trematomus bernacchii; assembly: GCF_902827165.1. Taxonomy (NCBI): domain Eukaryota; kingdom Metazoa; phylum Chordata; class Actinopteri; order Perciformes; family Nototheniidae; genus Trematomus; species Trematomus bernacchii. Next base: position 1,971,434 of record NW_022987797.1, on the reverse strand, counting down.
GCGTGTCTGTTAGGCCCCGCCCCCCCCCCGCACACAGAGAGAGAGGGAGATCGCTCTTCTGGAGTGAAGAGAGCGGAAATAATGATATTACAAGTTAGAAATGTAAGATGCATTTTGACAGACAAGACGGGCAATTGGGGGAAAATATGCTGCATTTTGAATGTCCGATAGTCCACCATTAACACCTTAGTCCCGTCTCGTCTCGTCAACGAAAACTAAATATACATTTCGTCAAATTTTCGTTATCAAGAATCTATTTTTAGCTCGTTATCGTCTCGTCTTAGTCATGTAAAAAAGGTCGTTGACGAACATTTTTCGTCATAGTTTTCGTTGACGAAATTAACACTGACCTCCACCTACCTGTGTGAGTGCGGGTTTTCCGCATTGACTTTGATCAAAAGCAAGTGCCGGTCAAGGCTGCAGCCAGAGGATGATCTGCGTTTATTCCTGTGTGCATCAAAGACGCAGACTCATTGTTCCCACTAAAGTAGGGGTGAGTGTAATAAGGAGGCAAAGTTGACGTTCAGTGTGTTGCCGGGAGCATATAAGGATGTATCTACGATGTTTAAAATGTTAAAAATGTGTTGAGAACACGGCGTGCGAAAATATACGGGTCATGCTGCAGCTAGATCTGCCTGTCCTCTGTAAGAAGAACGGCTGTCCACAGGCTGTTCCAACTGTAACAACTTTATTAACTTCCAGGGTAGTGAATTGAACATGCTATTGTAATTGGGTGTGTGGTATATTTTCGTGCACGGACACGCATGTTCCACAACACACAAACTGAACAACACTCAATTTTCCGATCGCTACCACTGTCCTTGCGATCTTGTTATAACAACAAAGTGCACGTTACTGATGCAATATGGTTGAGACCATTCGGGCTTATTCTAGAGGGGTGCAAGGAATAGTCCAAGTAGTGGGGGAGTTTTATACAATATGTTTAAAACATAAAGATAAAAAGGTTTTAAAAAGTTATTGTTTAATGTTTTAAGGAGGTGACGCTACTCAGCCAATCAAATCGGTGCAGTCAGTGAGTCAGCACGATAGATTCAAACACACACACAGATACGAGACAAGAAGAGAGAAACAGTCGGAGTAATTTCAAATGGCGGAAGGTAGGCAGCGAAAACAGAGCATTTAATGACATTTTCTCTTACTGGACCTCTTTGAAATGTAATTGAATACCCCTGCATTATAGCAACAACAACAATAATAGCAATAATAATTGGGAGGGGGGGCGCGGCTGTTCTTATGTTCTCTGAGGGGAGGCTCACCTTCCCACACTTTGAAAACCCCTGCTCTAGAACAATACCAAGAGACACTCCAACTGCTTCACTCTGGGTAAGGAATCATTCCCTTCTCGGAGTAAACAGTCTATAGGTTTCCTGCTGAGAACCATGGCCTCAGATTTAGAGGTGTTGATCCTCATTCCAGCCGCTTCAAACTCTTATAAGAAACACATCATCTGCAAAAAGCATCACCAGCATCAGTTAGAGGCAAAGCTAGGTAACACAATGTTAACTGTGATGAACACAACTCATCAACACAACAGTAAAAGCTCAAGATCTATACAAGCTATGACATGCTGATGGAACTTCTCACCAACTTTTTTCCAATGAATTTTTCCAAGAGCCTCTACTTTTTATTGTATTTTCTAACAGCCACGTGCTCCCATTATGATCCCTGAGCTGAGAAGAGAAAATAAAAACAAGTTTTTTTACACGCTGATATTTGTTCTCTTTCTAATCAATCAGAGTCAGCGATGAACACAGCTCGGAGCCAACGGCCTCATCCTTTATTTAGCTGGTTGATTCCCAAGGAGCTCATAAATATGCATGAGCCCGCGATTAGCATAGGCACCAAGGACAGGGCCTGTACCTTGGCATTATGACGATCAATCAGAAACACTAAGGGGCTCCTCGGAGGGAAGCTGTCTGTCAGCCCGGCTTTGGGCTGAGCTGATGCGCGCACACACACTTTTAAAAAAAGGTACGTTCAAAGCATACATAACCCACGGACACACACATCACGCCAGTCTGAAGAAAGCCTGCTTCCACGCACACACACACACACAGGCAGGCAAAAAGCATCCGCGTAGACACCTTAAGGCACAGACAAGGTATGCATATATAAAACACACACACACACACACACACACACACACACACACACACACACACACACACACACACACACACACACACACACACACAGAGATACAAGGCCAGTGTCAATGTTTATCATTTGTCTTATACTCTTTATTCTCTCTCCCTTTGTTTCTTCCTTTCTTCATTCCTTTCCAGAACTGAGTTTGTAATGAGTTTAAAAATTGGCCCATTTCATCTGCGCTCACTGAAATGTCATTATCTGGGTACGAGGGGGGGGGGGGGGGCGGTTCATGGTGGCACCGTGATATATTTGTTCGACTCTAACAGGGTTATTAATACATTTTCTCCCAGAAAACTTCTAACAAGGTTATTTGGAGTCTCCAGCCGATCCAATGTATCTCTGCTGCATTTACACTCGCTCAGAAACTCTGATTCGACCAGCTTTCATGCATTCACTCTGCACCTGGATGTAAGACCATCCTCTGAGAGCAGCAGTGACATCCCTGTCAAGCTTTCAACATGCCTTCTTTTGTAATAGCTCTTGCATTCATCAAAAACATCACATTTAAGAGCATGCCATACCAACGTTTTTATACTTGGGTGGCTTTAGGGTTGTTCGGCCCTTGACAGGCACTCTGATGTCCTCCTTGTACATGTCACTTTAGTAGTGAAATTACACTAACATTAAGCTTTTTGAAGCTCTGCGGGAAGTCTTTGACTTGGAAAACCATGAAGGTTTGAAAACTCATATTGGAAGAAATAGAGCTTGTGTGCCATTAAAGGTGTACTGACAAAACCTTTACAGATGTATTTTATCATATAGAATGTATAGTGTGTTCTAAATACCAGAAAAATAAGTTATAGTATAGCATGTTCAAATAAAATTCATGGTGAAGCATGTCAAATAATTCATAGTATAATGGAAAAGAAAATCATAGAATAGTTTGTCGAAAGATAGTGTAGAGTGAGTTAAAGATATTTTAAAAAGTCATCGTATTGTATGTCAAAAGAAATCATAGTTTATGTTGTCGCAAAGTTTGATAAATAAGTAATGGAACAGTACGTTTAAAACATAAAAAAGTCATGATATAGTAAGCCAAAGAAACGTCACAGTATAGCATTATGACACATTTTGGAAAAAAGTCACAATACAGTTTTTAGGGAAAAGAGTGTTAATACGTTGTGTTGTAATACAAGTCATAACATTGTATGTAAAAAACCGTCATAGTAAAGTATATTGAAAACACTTGTTATATTGTCGTGTTTTAAGGTGGTATGAGCTTCCAGGCCACAGGGAAGTGTTTTTGTGTTGCTTCTCCCAGGGTTGACCACTGGGGAAGATGGTCAGCTCTGCAAAAATACATCCTTTGTGAAACTTAACACATGTTGTGAAACAGGCTATACACTTTGCTTTACTATGCTAGGCTTTAGAAACTTGATTGAAATAATGCATACATGTATGCATATTTCTTTGTGTGATGCATAATCACAGTTTAGTCATGAATCTACACAGGACTTAATGCATTTGGCCTCTGTTGCTTGGTAAATACAATCTTAGGTTTTATAGGTTTATAGGTGCATTCGTTGGGAAATCTGAACTGACAAATGCAAATGAAGTTAGTTATGAGTAATTAATTTCCCGTTCTGCATTAAACCTATTGAAGGAAATGAACAGCTGGCCTGAAAGTGAAGCACATCATGTGTTTTTACTGAATATATAAACCCAGTCACCTGCAAAAAAAACCTGTGACCTCAAAAGAACAGAGAGCTCATTAAACCTTTTGTGTTGCCGTTTTCTCTCCATCTTGGCTAGCAGGGAAAGGAAACGAGATGCTAAGTCATGCATGACTCAGGGTGCAATCCATCAGCTCCGCTCTCTTCACTTCTGCCGGGTTTCTGCGGAGTCGGACCCAAAATGAAGACATATGGGAAATCTCACCGATGCTGCGGAACAGAGTTCTGAGATTGCTGCAGTGCCTCTGTAGCCGTAAAGAGCTGTGGCTGTTTTCATCACATATTGGGTTGGTTTGGATACATTTGGTACATGTTCCTGAAAGAAGCAGAAAAAGCCAAAGACTTGTCTCGTATCTCACAGAATTGAGTCAGTGTTGAGTTTCAGCATAAAATCCTATGTGGTATGACATTTTTGAGGTACTTTACTTGAGTATTTCCATTTCAAGCCACTTCATACTTCTACTCTAATACAACTTTGGAAGAAAATATTGCACTACACTCTACCTTTATTCGATAAGATGAGTTACTAGTTTCATATTTTTATTACAAACTACTGAATTCAGACATACTATTATGGATTCAAATATATGGGAGTATATAAAAACAATTACAGTTAGCTCTTGGAGGATATTTTGATGCCAATGCTTTTATACTCTTGTTACATTTTGAATGCCAGACTTGTACTTGTAACAGAGTATTTCTACACTGTGGTATTACTCCTTTAAGTTATAGAAGCTACAAAGTTGTGAGAAGCTCGACATAAAACGATGTTAGAGTGAATCCCAGCCTCTGGTCCATCACCCCCGCTCCACTCTGAACCCTGCTGAAGGACAAGGATCCTAATTGGACGTAATGAAGTTAAAGTGAAGAGCACAGGCTCTTTGAGTCTTTTTGCTGACTGGTCTTTAAAAACACCAAAGGCCATTAAAAGAGAGAGGGGAAGTGAGGACAGTAAGGGAGGGGGGTGGCAGTAGGGAGGTAAAGGCGAGAACAAGGGATGAAGAAGATGAAGCAGAACTGAAAGGTAACTGCAGGAGAGAGAAGATTAGGAAGATAGCCCTTCATCAAAGATGGAAAAGACAGGTTGTTATCATTCAGAATGTTGGTTCACCGATCAAACAGATGATGCTTAAATATCCTGTGATTTTGAATGGCAGCCTGCCCTCTGTATGCTCCCCCAACAATGAAGTTGGTCAAATCAGTTACAATGCAGCAGTTGACTATAGTGTGTATGTGCAAACTGTGCATGCAGTCTGTGGCATTTGCTCCTGCTAGAGAGGTACTATTTTCAACCTTAAATGTTCTTATTTGATCTTACTTCTCCCAGGGAGAAGCTTATCAAGCTAAAGCCAGCTAGCATGGTGGTCGGAACAACGGCTATCCCACTGAAATCTGGAGAAGGACACCGAGGATGCTGGGTAAACCAAAGAGAAGAAGAAGGTGAGATGGAATCAGATTATGGAAAAAGGAAGATACAGGAAAAGCCATCTCTCATCATGGCCAACGTTGATCATTGGCTGAAAATGGACATTAGCCAAGATTCAGATGGAAAACTTGGCTTAATGATTGATTGATTGATTGATTGATTGATTGATTGATTAATTTATTGATTGGTTAATATGTACCACCACTTCTTACTCATAAAGTACTGCAAACCATAACACATATATGTTATAAAAACAAGCTAATATGTTATAGGTTTGCAAAAACATGAATGTCCAGATTCACACATGTTGACAATGGATGCTTGAGAATGAAATAAAAAATCCTATTGTAGACTATTGATCTCAGCCCCAGATGTTGCTGTATTAAATCTGATGGGATGTGTAACTGACCATGAGGCTGAGAAACTCTGCATGAGACATATAGGCAAGTAAAGCTCCTGATGTGCTGATAGTGTTGTAGTAAAATGGCTTGTTGAATAGTAGCTACTTATTAGTTTCACTCTAATCCGCCAATTGTCTTCACTCCGAGTTATCTGCATTGTTAGAAGCTAGCAGCAGCGATGAATATGGAGCTTCCTGACAGGGCTGGGCAGAGTTCATTGACTCCTATTAAGCATCTCACTATCACAGAGCACATGCAGCCAGATGTACTCAGTGTCAGGGAAATGGAAGCAAGCCTTTGTGTGCGACCGACTCCAACACTCATTTCTCAGTGCTTACTTAAGCTCGCTGAACTTAACAAAGCACATTAACCTATGGAAGAATCCTTCGTAGTAATTGTGGCTTAGAAACACAGTGTACTGTATGTGTGTGTCTGTGTGTGAGTGTGCATGTGTCTGAGGAGTGAGGGTTGAGAGACTGAGACCACTGGAATCACAGGAAAGATCATAGGGAAGGAAAACAAATTCAACAACGCTATGAGAGGAAGACAAGCAGAGCAAAAGGAGGAACTCGAAATGTAAAAAAATAAACAAGTTACAGTATATAATGTGGATATATTAGAGAAATACGTAATATTATTGAATGTCGAAAACTCATAAGAAAATATACATAACGTATAACAGCATGTAAAAAATATTAAAAAGTATAGTATGTCTACATTTCAGAATAAAAGTCCTAGAATAGCAAGTTTTAAAAAAGTAATAGTTTAGTATGTTGAAAATATCTGGAAAAAAAGTCACACTATAAAATGTCAAATAATCACATAATCACATAATCATGTCCAAAATATTGAAAAATCTGATATTATAAAATGTAAAAGAAAAGTCATAGTATAGTATGTAGATAGTTTGAATATACTTTGTAAAGAAAAACTGGTGTCAAAAATAACATAAAAAAATCTAAGCACAGTATGTTCAAAAAAGAAACTATAATTTGCTGCGTTGAAAAATGGTGATAAAATAGTGTGTAGAAATTATCAGACAAAAAGTTATAATATAACTTTTATATATAAAAGTATGTTGAGAATATATTAAAAAAGTATGTTGTAAAATGTGTCATATGTCAAAAAGTAATCATAGTACATCATAGTACTGTGTGTTGAAATGATCGGAAAACAAACATAGTAAGTCTGAAAAAAAAAGTCAAAGTAAAGTATATTAAGCTGCGAGTGTGACTACAGACGGAGGTCACTCCATCACTGAGGGGGAGTGGGTGGGGTGTGGTTTGGAATTGGGCCTTCAACAATCAGGCACTGGAGGGAAAACACAGGAAGGATACGGTGGCCCTGAAGTGCAAGGCAAAACAGCATTTCAGGAAACACCACAGCATTTCACAAAACACTACAGCATTTCACTAAACACTACAGCATTTCACAAAACACTACAGCATTTCACAAAACACTACAGCATTTCACAAAACACTACAGCATTTCACTAAACACTACAGCATTTCACAAAACACTACAGCATTTCACAAAACACTACAGCATTTTAGAAAACACTACAGCAGGGGTACTCAAACGTTTTTGTTAAAGGTCCACTTGTGAATTTTATACAAGGTCACTGGTCCGGATCAATGCCAGTAAAGTCCCCCCCCCCCCCGGAGTGGAGCAACGAAACTGAAATTAAGAAGCAGTTTCGGCGCGCTATGCATGGGGCCCCCTTGAGGGGGTTTCCCGACATGTCGTTGCAGTAAATTAAAGGGTGTTTCATGTTGTCGTTGCTGTGGACCTTCTTAATCTACCTTCTTTGGGGCCCCCTTCTGGTCCAAGTACTTGCCTGCCTTGCCTGTCGGCAAACCGAGCCCCTGTATACACACACACATTCAATACATACATACAGGCGAGACATTTATAAAGCAATAATGGGAATGCTGAATGAAAGAGGGTGCAGCTGCCTTTATTCATAACTGTGCAGCTCTTACACTGCGACTTTGAGGGAGCAAGCACAGACACAATAACAATGAAAACTGCTGCATACAGATTATTTTTGTTTTTGCAACCTCGTGTTAAGAATCTTGTTGCAATTGTTTAAAAGTTTGAATGACCGTAATAAACGGACCTTTGTCTTATTGAAAAAATTGTTTTGGACCTTTAAGATTTGTATTTCAGTACCCCTGGGCTAAACTAACCTGTAGCTGCTCCGTCCAAACTCACAACAACCCTTTTAAGAGTTTTTAATGATCTGCTCCTGGCCGCCGGCTCAGGTAGCCCAGCTGTCTTGGTGCTGTTAGACCTGACAGCTGCCTTCGACACTGTGGACCATAGCATCCTGTTGTTACGGCTTGAACAGTCCGCAGGCATTACAGGCTCTGCCCTTGCATGGTTCAGGTCTTACCTGACTGACCGTAGTTTCTCAGTGCAGTTGGGTATTTTCTCCTCTGCTAAAGCCCCTCTTACCTGTGGGGTTCCCCAAGGCTCGATTTTGGGCCCCATCCTTTTTCTAGGTTCAATTCTCACTAAACACAATATCCCCTTACATTGTTACGCTGATGACGTACAGATCTATGTGCCTCTCAATCAAAATGCCAACTCACTACAGCAGCTGATGGACTGCTTAACAGAGATTAAATCCTGGCTGAGCCAAAACTTCCTCAACCTCAATGAGCGCAAGACCGAGGTCATCTTTTTTGGACCCCAACCTTCAGCCTTTCCAGTTGATATTCTGGGCTCCCTCAAAAAATGGGAGAAGCTGCACTTCTTCTCACTGGCCATAAAAAGCGTGACCACATCACCCCAATTCTGGCCTCATTGCACTGGCTTCCAGTTCGGTTCAGAATAGATTTTAAACTCCTTTTATTTGTTTTCAAAGCCCTAAATGGGCTGGCTCCGGCCTATATAGCCGAACTCCTCCATCGCTACACCCCAGCCAGAGCTTTAAGGTCTGCTGACCAGTTGCTGTTGATAGTGCCCAAGACCAGGCTTAAAACCCGAGGTCACCGAGCATTCGCAGCAGCTGGCCCCAGGCTCTGGAACACTCTGCCCCTCCATGTGAGGTCGGCCCAGACCCTAGGGTTTTTTAAAGCTCCCATGTCATGCTTTTCTGGTTATTACCCGTCCCCTTGTGTGTTATGAAGGTTTTGTAAACGGTGTGCCGAGTCAAAACCCTCAAAGTACACCCTGTAGCGAGTAAAACTCTAACACAGAAAATACCTCCCCAAAACGCCTCGTTGGAGATACGTCACTGTCCATTCGATTCTTCCGGGTACCGCATGATGTCATGCGGTACTCGGAACAAAATGGATCAATCCGGAAGAGCTATGGTCACACCCAGCGGCGCTGGCCGCACCCTCTGCCAGCCTAACATTTACTGTTGGAAGCTCTGGTTCAGTTCACAATCGATCCAGTCATGCCAATGCCAAGGACCTGTTTCCTGAATGTGAGGAGAAATCTGAGCTGTTTGTCCTACCGACGGAAGAACCACGACGAAGTCAGTGGTTGAAATGTCTTTTTAAACACTGTTTCCTTCAGAGGTTCGAAGAACGTTACTGTGTGCGCGGCATTTCACAGACGAAAGCTTCCAAAACATTGCCCAGTTTGAGGCCGGATATGCACAGCATTTGAAACTGAAGGACGATGCTATTCCTAGTTTGTTTGGACCGTTTGGAGCAGGGGAAGATTCGGGTACACAACCTGTAAGTTTGCATTGTTATTTGTGTATTTATCAAACAAGACTGTTTAAATGTGTAAACTGTGTCGGACTGCTAAGCCATTGACACAGTGCTAACTGTGCTAACTAAGTTGCTAGCGTTTCCATATATCAACTCTAATATCAGCAGATGGCCTTGCATACATGTATCTCATAGCAGGAGAATGTCTGCATTCACACACGAAATACTCATAGACAGTATACTCCGGGTGATTTGCTGTACGGTCAGTCGCGAAACGTAATTACATTATAGCTGGCGTAGCGTGTATGCTACCGAGCTAACCAACGGAGCTAGACATGGGTTTGCTCGGGATTTTTTTTTTGTTATGCCAGCTACAATGAATGTAGCAGACTACCCGTATAAGATTGCAATTGTAAACACGTTCTTGCTAGCCTAATATGAATCACTAGCTTTTGTTCATAGTGGTTTTATTACACTAAACAAGCCCAGCTTACTGGGCTAACGACGTTGCTAGCGTTTCAATATATCAACTACAATGTCAGTAGATGGCCTTACATGTTTGTCATGGCAGGAGAATGTCTGCAGTCACACACGGAATACTCATACAGTATACTCCGGGTGATTTACCGTACATTGTGACAGTACATGTACATACTGCATGTATAGCTAACGAGGCTAGCTATACATGCTAGCGCAAAACAATGTATTCATGCCAGTTACAATGAATGACCGAACGTAGCAGACTACCCGCATAAGATTGCAATTATAAACACGTTATTGCTAGCCTAATATGAACCACTAGCTTTTGTTCATAGTAGTTGTATTACACTACATTATAGTTGCCGTTCCTCCGAGCTAGCGTTCATATCGTGTTAGCTACCAAAGTAAACAAAGCTAGGTTAGCATATTAGCTGGCAAGCTTACTGTGTTCATTAGATAGATGGATTAGATAGATCCACACTCCTACCACAACTACTACTAACGAATCTAAAACAACTAAGTTTCTCTAATATTTTGTGATTTGCATTTGATTTCGTCCAGCCAGATCCTGCCGGACAATACATGACGGGACTACCACACTGATGCATCGTCCTAAAAAGCCCCGGCTGCGATAGGCAAGATGCCGACAACGGGGAGGAATTGATGATATACCATGTATATATGTATATTTATGTTCATTTTGTACATTTCTAAAAATAAAGTTTAATGGAAATACTTAGTAGGCCTATCCTTCTTCCCTGAATTATTTGCTCCTATAACATATCATTCATATATAGCAAACCATGATTTGATTTCTCATCAAACAGTAGTAGTTTATTACAGGTAAAAATAACTTACTCTTTGTTATGACCGGCTCGTAGGCCACAACGGAAAGACAAGGAGACATACACGAGTTTACAAAACCACGGCACATTTATTGTGCCGAGTTCGTCCTTCTGCAGCCGCTTTGGAGAGAGACAGGGGCCGCCGCGTGACTCCGGGCAGCTGGGCTTAATAGCACCTCGGCTCCGGCCAGGTGTCCGTGATCGCGCTGATTAGCCTCTTCAGCTCCACCCCATCGTAAGACCTGCAACACACCTGCACAAAGGCCCTGGGGCCGTCACACTCTTCTATAACAACAGTTGTAGGTACAGTTCGGTTAGTTAGCGTATAAAATATACGGCTGTACCGACGCCATTATAAGACTGATGTTCCGAGAGCGAGCCGAAAAAAGCACTGTTAGACATGGGCGGAGCCTCTCTGGTGGCTGACCAATCGGAGCACACTAGGCTCACAGGGAGGGGGGGGGCAAGAGCTCTAACGAGTCGTTTAGTGGAGAGAGTGAATACTGCTGAATACACATACTTTACAGAGATGCTGTATGCGAAACCAAAGTGAGTTTGGAAAATTGCACAGTATAAATCTATTTTAGTATACCTCAACAATGTAATTATGATCAGTGGAAATGGCCATGACATGGGCCCTTTAAATCAACACTAAATACACACTTATTCTCCCTGGCCTTCTAGGAGCACGACTCCTGACATTTGATTTTTATATTTGCTGTTGTAATTTATTGTCTTCTGTTTTTGCGATTGTAGTAATGTGTTATTTATTATTTGCATGTACAGCACTTTGGCTCGACCAAAAATCGTTTTAAAATGTGCTTTATAAATAAAACCTGATTTGATTTGATTTGATACACAAGAAGGCCTGTATGCACATGCACAGAAACACAAATACAATGAGTCAGCAAGATCCAGCTAATTTGAAACCCTTATATCTTTAATGTTGTTTTAGAAATGGAGGAGATTAAAGGGAACAATCTAAAGAAGACATTTTACATTTCATTCTTTAACTTGATTTTCCAACTCATGTTGAAGGTGTTCCTTCAAAGTTAATTTCACCCAATTAGTTCATCTATTTCTACATGTTTTCTTCTTAAAGCATCAACGTTTCCTTTAAATAGCCTGAACTATTGTCCTTGAATATGCAAGCCACAAAAAATAACATTTAACAGCATTTATTTTTCTTGTAGGCTTAGATCCCAACAACAGTGGTATGATATCTCTTTCGACATACCCCCACACACACCCAGTGGGAAAAGTGCACAAAGTGTATGCTCACTGTAGAGCAGAAGGCACCGAACATCAGAGAACCTTTTAAGGCGCAGAGGAGCATTTTGTCTCCTCAAACGACTCGGAGAAAACCAGACAAAATGTCTGAGAAACAGAGACGCGCAGCCATCACTTTAGAGAGAATTTGATATCAGACAAAGCTAATCTAATGCTCAGCTCTTGTTTCAAAACTTCAAACTCTACGGCAACTCGTTGTGATGAGGCTGGATCTGAGTGAGAGCATGGGAACCAGAGAGAAAATAAAGGAGCAGAGTATCACAGAGCCTACCGTTAGTTTCTTAAGGGTGACTGCTTCCATTTTTAACAAGCATGTGTGTGAAGATGATGGATGGAAGGGTAGATGGAAAGATGAAACAAAAAATTCTAAAAGGGATTCTGGATAAAAAAGAAACGAAAGAGAGACATACAGAAATGGACTAAAATGAAGTGCAACACTATAATTAGCTTTCTTGCTCAAATCAGTCATGGCGCTTTTGCTCGAATACCCATTTATCCGATAATAAAGAAATACATTGCAGGGACTTATATAGATTTAGTCACAGGGAGACATGGAGGAATAAAAGCAGCAATACCAATTTGCTATTTAACAACATCAAAAAACGGTTTCTTTCATAGAAGGCTAGCTGGGGATAGAGGCATGAAGAAAGGCAGAAAATAAGAAACAGTGGGCAGTATAACAAGCTCTGCTCCTCAAATGACTGTCGGACATGGAGAGGCAATTACAGAGCAGCCCGCACACTGGCCCCGAGCTGAGAGAGAAACACACTCTGACTGAACAAGAGGAACAGTGGACGGACAGACTGACAGAGAGGTGCGACGCTGTGAGAGAAACACAAACAGCCTGTCACTGCACTCTACATGTACCCAGTGGAGACACAGGCGATAATGCTCTGTATTCACAACAGGTTTGCAGTTTACTTTAAAGGTCCTATGTCATGCTTTTCCGGTTATTACCCATCCCCTTGTGTGTTATGAAGGTTTTTATGCATGTAAACAGTCTGCATAGTCACAAACCCTCAAAGTACACCCTGTAGCGAGTAAAACTCTAACACAGAAAAGACCTGTCTATGCTGCCCCAGAACGCCTCGTTGGAGATTTCTCTTTTTCCATTTTGTTCGTTCTGGGTATGGTGACGTGCCCATACCCAAATGGACCCAGATGGACCAATCCGTGGAGCTCCTCACACACACACACTCTCTCACGGCGAAACTGTGACGCGCTGGGGGGGGATGCTAGTGGAGCCTCGCAGCGGCGAAACTGTGGCGCGCTTACCCCTAGATTCCACCGGGTCCGTCTGCGCTGCGTTACGGGCGCGTTACGGCTGCGCCGCCGTGCTCACGGCGATCGCGGTCAATGGGTGCTATTCCACCACACGCGGCGTGTTACGGCCCAGAAGCGTCCCAGAAGCGGCTCGGCGCAGGGCTCCTCTAAAATTAGGATGAATCCTATTTTTGACGCGGCGCAGCCGTAACGTAAGGTCGGGCAGGCATGGAAGTGGAACGTTCAGAGCATATATAGCATATATATATATATATATATATATATATATATATATATATATATACACACACACAAACTAATTTTGCAGACCCTATCCCTCGGTAGTCTTTCAAGTAGGAGGAGAAATGCCAGCGTTCTCCTCCGGTTTACAGGCACTGTGTAAATTATATATATAGAATAATTATGATGATGAATGCATTTTTTTACCACTAAAATACAGCAACACATCTTTGATTCATGTCGTTTATAACTGGAATATTACAGTTATTATTAACTTTGTCTGTACAAAGTAGTCCTGTCCAGGAAATATGCCCAAATCAACAAAAACTGCGAGCCGGCAGGCAAGACGCTCCGCTTCTGAAATGCTTCTGAAACGCGCCATACCCATAGGGTATGACGCCGGAGGAGGCCGGACGTTTGGGGGTGCGGGTGCTAGTGGAGCCTCGCAGATGGGGGTGCTGCAACCCCCTCAGCACCCCCCCTTCCCGTGTCCATTCGCGATGTCTCGCTGTCTCGCAGACCCCACGCAGCAAGCGGGAAATGAACCCAGCTCACACTGTCCGCTCCTCGCAGCAGCGAGCCGCGCAACGTCCCACCAACACGGCACCCAGACCCCACGCAGCATTCTCATCTGTTTGTCATTACTGGTGTCCTTTTCTGGTTGCTAACGCCATTGTAACACATAATCACTGATGTTCCGCTGTAACGGTGGTGGACTTATCAGAACAGAGTGGGCGAGCTGACCAATCAGAGCACAGTGGGCTCACAGGGAGGGGGGGCAGGAGCTCCAACAAGCCGTTTAGGACAGAGACTGAATACACATACTATACAGAGATGCTGTATGAGAAACCAATGTGATTTTGGAAAATTGCACAATATAAATGTATTCCAGTATACCTCAACAATGGAATTATGATCAGTAGAAATGGCCATGACATGGGCCCTTTAATAGTGTGTGTTGGGGAGGTGCAAAGTGGGGATCACACTGCTTATTCCCCCAGTCACTTTGTAATATTTGTATTCACAGTTTTGTTTCGGTGTTTCTGAATCAACAAGTCCTCCAACTCATACGACCAAATAGGTTGATTGTTCAGCAGCTTATTACGACCCATAGTCACGTTTTAAAGTTTAGCACCTCTAGTGGTCGTCTAAGAAACAACAATTTGCGGCAATTGCAAACGGAGGGTCGTATATTCACAAACAGAGTTGGGTGTAATAATATTACTTTTGTCGGTAACGGAGTAGTGTAACGCGTTACTTTTATAATTCAGTAATCACACTACAGTTACTAACATTGCCCCGACACGCGTTACTTCGTTACTTTTATAAAATCAGTCATAATCACACTGACAGACAAGAGGGGTTTCCGCCGCAGGTTTATATGTACGTAATCTGCGCGACTTGCACGTCCACATCTCCACGTGCAGTGCTGCATAAACATGGCTGAGTCAGCGATAACTTTCGAGGGGTGGAGGTATGCCCATTATTTTGAGTTTGTCCGAAGAATAGACAGGAATGTGACGGTGAGGTGCAAACTGTGTCCAGGCCAGAAGCTGTTATCCACTGCTGTAAACACCACGTCAAACCTCAACAAACACCTGCAAAGAACACATGCTAAGGTGAAGCTAATAGCTAAGGACCCCCCGAACCCAGAGTGAGGATGTTGTGAGTCGCCGCCGCCGACTCCGAAGCAGCACAAATTAGAATTTGGAGGACCGGTAACCAAAGCAGAGATGGACAGGCTTGTAGCATCCTTCATAGTAGAGGTAATGTTGCCCATTTGCACAGTGGAATCACCATCGCATCGTTCAGAGATATACTGCGCAAAATACAGATAGCAGGAGACAGAGGACAGCCATGGTCAGAGCTATCTGGATCAGTCTTATGCGACAATGGAAACTGAACTAAAGAGAACATTTGAAACTTTAGCAGTCTGCGTGATCTGCCTGTAGGGAGGGGCGGGCCGGCCCTGCGAGTAAAGTAACGAGTAAAGTAACGAGTAAAGTAACGAGTTACTTTATGTAGAGAGTAACGAAGTAGTGTAATATATTACTTTTTTTTAAAGTAATATGTAATATGTAATATATTACTTTTTTTTAGTAACGACCCCATCTCTGTTCACAAATAACCCTCTCTGGAAAATCCTAAATTGTAGAATAGTTTGGCCATTAAAATGCTTTTTGATTAGATTACTAGCGAGAAGTGTATATTGTACTTTTAGAATCCACGTCCAGTGGATGTGTAGGATCTATAGTTTGATAGATATTACAAAGATGATTTGAGGTCTCGCCAAGAGAACGTGTATGTCTTTCCCCCTATGTAAAGTTAGCGTCAACTCTCACCGGGTGTTTATGCGATGTGAAATCCGAAAAAAAAAAAATTTTAAAGTAGAAAATAATACTTTATTCCGAGTGTGCTTGCTTTTCTCTTTGGAAGTCGTCACATAACGGCATTGTAATACACGGTTCGGCTGCATTAAATATTACACATCTGCCGTAGTTCTCTATTTATAGAGCCCTGATTAGAAGACCCTTGGACAAACTGGAAGAACTGCCACCGAAACTGAATATGTGACGTGGATCATAAATATATCAGCAATTAAACAACATTTTCAATTTCTCTTCACACAATACGTCTCCTTGCAGTATCAATAGTAATTCGGCTGACTTTTATATTTGATCCAATTGGTAGATAGGTTATATTTACACCATAACGGTGCACAGCTAATAGAAAAGGACTTGTAGTTATATATTACTGATTTTCTTTGAATATAAGAATGTAAATACTGAGTTGAGAGAATAGTCAGGGGTTTTGGGTGATGGGAGACACATCTATGGATTCAGAATTTCAATAGCTTGCCATTAAATGACGGATATACCTCAGATATTAATGTGTAGAACTACAATATGTGAAATAATATAGCAATATCCTGTAAAATTATGTGAAAACATGAATAAAACTACACATCTTCAGATGTTATACATACATAAGTGTCCTACACTAATAATATAAAGTTATTATGGCATTGTATGCTGTGTGTTATTGGTAACATCTTCATAAAGTATAATTTATTGTGTTAACACTGTAAACTTGACAGTTTTTTAACCCGCACCGCCTAGTGGTTAAAGCACGTTATTGAATTTTTTTATTGAATATGTTATATTTGATGAAAACATTTAAATATTAAGAGTACATACAAAATAGGGGGAAAGTAGAAGGTCAATGATAGAAATATAGAATAGAAAATATCAAGAAGATACTGTAAGTGATCTCTACAATAAAACAGTTTAGTGCAGGACGTCCACAGATATTAATAGGAGGATGTGCAAAACAGACTAACTAATAAGGCTTTATTTAAACATTAAAGAATACTTTAAGTTAAGGTCTTCTTTCGAATAACAAAAAAACTTTGGGGGTATCTAGAGATAAATATTAAGCCTGACAAAGTACTTAACGTCTAATATATTGCATAGTTTATTTTGGCACTTGACAATCACCTTACCTGAATTTGACGTGCCATAGAACATGTTGCGAAACACAATAGCCAGCATGTGTAGTTCTGGGTGGGGGGGGCTGGGCTGGACCCGTTCGAGTCCAGTTTTGGATAGTCTGCCGTGGTTTAATTCCATTTCAAAGTGCTGTTTGAAGCTTGGCGTAACCTTGGTGCACTGCCACTCCAACATCCAATCACAGAGCTTGAGGACACGGGGTTTGTCAAGCAAAGCGGATGTTGTAGTCCCAAACGATATTTGAGGATTATGGGTAGTGTAGTGTCTTCGGCCATCCTAAACTCCCCAAAAACTATTTGTTTCTCCGAATCGAAGGTTAAAAACACAAAAGCATTGTACACAATTTAAACCAATCAATGTCGTGTAATGAACAAGGATAATCTGGTGTTTTTTAGTAGATGAGTAATGCAGATATCACTGTGTAATCATTTGACAGTGAGGGGAATACTTCCGGTTTTATTATGAAAACTTCGAGACCAGAAATACTGTTTTCACCACGTGAGGGTTGACGCCAACTTTGCCGTCAATAGAAATGAATGTAAGGTTTCAGCGTTAGAATCCTTCTAGTTTATTGTCTTGTGTTCATATCTTGTCACCTTTCATTTTATTTTGGTAAATGACTCTAACCTCTCGTTTCAGGTGTCTGCACTTCCTGTCCTTGTGTGTCACCTGTCAGCCTGATTGTTGTTTCCTGCTCCTGATTGTTTCCACCTGTGCCCCATTACCTAATGTGTGTGTGTGTGTATATATAGCCCTTCTCTCCTTTTGTCTTTTGTCAGTTCGTCTTGTCTCCACGTCGAGCCCATGTCTGTAACATTAGTGATCTGTTGAGCAACCTAGTAGAACCTAGGGATCTTGTGAGAATCCTAGTAGAACCTAGTGATCTTTTGTTTGTAGCTTTAAAAGTATTTTATAAATAAAAGATATGTTGAAGTCAACTGAATCGTGCATCTCAGTTCCTGTGAGCCCTTCGTGTCAATGAATAGAGGAAAGACGTAGTATACACATTCTCCTGGCGAGACCTCAAATAATCTTCATAATATCTATCAAACTATAGATCCTACACATCCACCGAACCTGGATTCTAAAAGTACAATATACACTTCTCGCTAGAAATCTAATCAAAAAGCATTTTAATGGCCAAACTATTCTACAATTTAGGATTTTACAGAGAGGGTTATTTGTGAATATACGACCCTCCGGAGCGTTTGCAATTGCCGCAAAGTGTTGTTTCTTACACGACCACTAGAGGTGCTAAACTTTAAAACGTGACTATAGGTCGCAATAAGCTGCTGAATAATCGACCTATTTGGTCGTTTTTTGGAGGAGGACAGGCTGTGCTGAATAGACCAGTCCATTGAATATCACAAAAGCAATCACATTGTTTGAATTCATGTGCCGTCATTTTTAGAATACACATCTCAGAGACAGTGGCGGCGCCAGGGTATGGCTGGGGTAGGCTACAGCCATACCAAGAAATGGCTTAGCCCCACCTTAGCCCCACCATGAAAAGTGATGTTAAAGTAAGCAAATTCAATTAAATAATAAGCAAAATGCAAAATGTTGAGAACATGGATTGCGAATATATACGGGTCGTGTCCACAACACACAAACTGATCCTGCTGTAACAACAAGTGCACGTTACTGATGCAATATGGTTGAGACCATTCGGGCTTATAGAAGAGGGGTGCACGGAATAGTCTAAGTAGTGGGGGAGTTTTAAACACGAAAGGTGTGGAAATTCTCTGGCGTTAAGTGCGGCCACGGTCAGATCAAAATGCCTCCGAATGCAATTTGAATAGACCTACAGCCAATCAGAGCAATTCAACGTTGTCTGCGTCATGCCTTACTGATTGAGATCAATCGAAACCGCCATTCAGTATCCCTATTGGATCTTCAACGTGTACTATCATACGTCACGTTCACAGTGATCCCTTTTTATTTACAGATGTGCCGTTTTATTTCATACAGTTCCATTTTGATTGAGAAAGGGAAATAATCTAAACCTCACGTGTGGCATTTCACTGTTTCACGGGGGGCGATATAGCGTGTATGTAATTCAATTGCAAATACTGACTTGAGCACCACCACTGTATGGGTTAGCCCTACCATAGATTACCCAACAAAAATACCCTGGCGCCGCCACTGCTCAGAGATATTCCATTAGCATCACTTTAGACACTTGTTAAAATATGCATTTCATATATATTTTAATATCAATTTAATTGCCAAATGAAAGCCAAATATTCATTATGGTGATGTACAGCTGGGAAATGCTGCACCACTGTCACTCCATGAATGATACAAGTGTCTGTGGTTAGTTCAAAAGCAGGTAATACTTATGCAATGTAAGGTAATAACAGTCAAACATCAGAGGTCATGTTATCTAAATTGCTTAGGTCAGTGTAACAGAACAAGTGAAGTGGAAATAACGTTGTCAGTAGGCTTCAGGATTGGTAATGCATGTTATGCTAATGACAGGGATTCTGTGATTTTGTGAGGAAATATGTGTCAATAGTCTGCTACCCCCTACTATACCACAAGATAACACTGTAGTTATGGTGATAATCCTGTATTTCCTTGTGTACCAACCTCTTTGTAAAGAGGCCCTATTATGATTTTAGGTTTCCCTTCCCTTTAGTATGTTATAGGTTTTTGTGCATACAATTGGTCTGCAAAGGCTTAAACCCCTGTGTTCCCTCCAGAGGGACATTCTCTCCATTACATTTCAAACAGGAGTTATAAACAGGAAAAAGACCTGGCAACTTGACCAGCTTTAGGTAAAAAGGTGAAACAACTCCAAAGTGCAACATCAATCGCCATGGCAACAGCCACTTGCTATATTCCTCTGCACTTCACCTGACCACTGATGATAATACATCACCTATAAAAAGGCATTATGCTGCTTTTTGCCACTCATATCCGCAGATATTCTCTCTGATGGCCTTCTGGCTCTCATTGCTCCTGACATTCTTCTCTCTCTTTGTCCGTCTCTCTTTAAAATGAAGGGTGTGTGTGTAGTTTTAGGTGCATGGATGCATCTGGTCGTGTACTGTAGTTTTAAAAAGGTTTGTATATGTGTAAAGTAATACCTTAATCAGAAGAAAAAGAAATTCTTAACAAACAACCAAATTCAGTTTATTATGTCAAAAAAAGGATCTTGAGTAAGGCCTTTCTCCTAATTATATATGTTCATCAATACTTTCACCACACAACATTGCAATTAAGGGGATTTATTCATATGTGCCTGTGTGTGAGAGAGAAACTTATGAGAGGCCGTCTAGCTCACAACTCGTACTTGGTCTTACAAACAATATCATAATCTCACATGTACACCACCAGACTCTTTCACACACAGTATCATACCGTCTTTAACGTCATTCCTTCCTTCATTTACTATCATACTATCATACATAAATAACTATTCTCTCTCTCACACACAAAAACAAAATCTCTTAAACGCACCATCATACTCTCGTACACACACCACTATCGTCTTTCACAAACAACTATAATCTAATAAAACATTATAATAGTGTATGTGAAAGAGGATAGTAGTATGTGTGTAATCGGTAAACAATGTATGTAAGACAGAATAATAACCTATGTAAGAGGGAATAGTATTTCATGTTAATAACATTAATCATATATGTAAAACAGAATAGCAGTGAATGAAAGGCCGAATAATAGCTTGTATAAGAGGTAATAATAATTCATGTGAATGACTATATAGGTATGTGTATAAAACAGAATTATAGGGTGTGTGCATAAGAATAGTTATGAGTGTGAGAGAGTATGATTGAAAAGGAAGTGAGTTTGATTGAAAAGGAAGTTGGACTAAATTCTCAGTTCCTGATTGGCTCTACGTTTTTCGTTTGACGGACACCGCCCAAGAAAGGCAGTAGAATGCTACTAATTTTCCCTATGCAACCTGAAGAGTAAAGTCAAGTCCGTCAGAAAGCAATGACCTGTAAGTGTAAGTGTAAGCCATACACTTACACTGTAAGGATTAGTAACATGTATTGTGTTTATGTGATGACATTTGGAGATGTTTAAACTCAATGAGAAAATGTGTTAGCATTCGCGCTAGTGTTAGCATTCGCGCTAGCGTTAGCATACACACTAGCGTTAGCCATACTAGCCTATATATATGCTTATTGCACAGCTAGTGTAAATAACCCCATTTGTGTTCTGTGAGACTGAAGGGGATGTTGCATTGTTTTTGTTGCAGTTTTATATATTTATATATACGTCTTAAATGTAATTTAGGATAACTTCCTGTTTTAATTAGATGCTTTTATTTTGAAGGCGAGTTTACGCTGTTGACAGGAAGTTGTTGTTGCTATGGAAACAACATGACTGCGAAAAGAAATATATTCTACATATAAAGACGGAGAAAGTAAAGAATAAAGTGTATGTTTAAATGTTAGCACCCCCCGAAGAGGCACAAGGTTGGTATTTACTATAATATAAATTGGTTGTGTCCTAATTCGTTTATAAGCTGTTTTGTAGCTTTGCTGTCTGTTTACAGTTAACTTTTGGTAGTATGCTAAAGTGATTCTAATACGGATTGAGCCTAAATGTATTTGTTATTTTTGTGTCTTTATAGCTCTTACATTGACTCTGGAGTTTCAATAAATTCTAAATCATCAGTAAAGTCTACGACCATATTTCACAGGGATATGCTACAGCTAGCATTAGCTATATTTACCTTGTTTACACTTAGCGGTCCTAAGTGTTAATCTGTGTATGTTACCATTACATGTATGAGATCATTACGTGCCTTGTATCTTCTTTTTTTATAGTTTCACTCCGTTTGAATGTCAGTGGACTGCAAATAATTCAATAAAGGAGCATGGCTGCTCATTCCCTGGCTCTCAAAATAGTTTGACTGGCTGTTTAATCTATGTTCACACTGAGACAGTACAACACATAGAGAGAACAGTACACCTATTGTGTAAGTACATACAAGCAGGTCACACAGTATGATCACAAATAGATAAACTCTGTTAAAAATCAGTTTTTATTAAGAAGTATACAGGCTGCATCTAGTGTTCTCAGCCTTGGAGAAACTTGACATGTTTTGGGATGTGTCTGAACCTCTCTAGTGGTTTAATAAAACTGATATTTCAACGTGTGCCTACTTTGTTCATGTACTGTTGAGGTTAATTTCAGTAGTTGTGTGCTATAATGTATTTACAAAGTGTGAAGAGGAGGCAACTTTAGAATAGGGAACCTGTTCAGGTCAATTAGAGTCAAACTACTAGCTTATTGGTTATTTAGTGGGAATGCTGATACAGCATTCCAACTATATGTTCTTCTACGGACAAAATTAGTATTATTCCGCCGGAACTTTGCACCTCTTCTCCTCCTGCATTCAACATCGCAGAAACTCTGTTCAAACATCAAAACGTTCAGCTCGGTCGGGAATCGATGGCTATTACTTTTATCATTCATAACTTTCATAATTCCAGAGATACATCCCATAATTCATCACATTTTTAACCATTGAAGTCAATGGAGAAAATCTTCAGACTTGAACAATCTTCATGCGACTTCAACTGCTAACTGTTCATTCATACTTTCACTCAGAAACCTCATTCCAACTTAAAAATGTTACACATCTCTCTGACATTATTCGTGTAACACAACTTTTAAATCTGATTCTTACTTTTAGAGATATTAAACATTGTTCAGACCTTGGTAAAGAGGCTTTCTTCAGATTTTAACATTAACTAGAGTGTTTGATCTCTACAGAGCTCGTTAGCTCAACTATAAACACCTGTGTAATGGAACACGATGATGTCATCACTCCAACTGACAGCAGTCAGCACTAACTGTTCATCTCTCTCTCTCTCTCTCTCTCTCTCTCTCTCTCTCTCTCTCTCTCTCTCTCTATCTCTCTCCTCTCTCTCTCTCTCTCTCTCTCTCTCTCTCTCTCTCTCTCTCTCTCTCTCTCTCTCTCTCCTCTCTCTCTCTCTCTCTCTCTCTCTCTCTCTCTCTCTCTCTGGACACACACACACAATGTTCCAAACGGCCCAAAACTTCACAGGTTTGGTAACGATGCAGCCATCAACGCATCTAAGCGTATTATCAATGCCGTTGCCATGGCGACACAATGCTCGCCATGAAACACGGTTTTCTCATAACTTCAGTGAAAATGTTCCAAACGGCCCAAAACTTCACAGGTTTGGTAACGATGCAGCCATCAACGCATCTAAGCATATTATGGGGTGTCATCAAATGCCGTTGCCATGGCGACAGACCACTCGCCATGAAGCACGATGTCGCTGTAAGTCCAATGGAAACGGTCCGATTGTCCCCCAAACTTCGCTTGTATATCACTTTCTTCTTACACATTACATTTCAGCATAGCAGTTTAGCATCAGCTTTTCAGCATAAAGCATTCCCACTAGCAATTTCTTCAGGAATTGCATTCTCTAGTTGACAATGATATCCTGTCTAAACATCAGTCAGGCTTCAGAAAGCAACATAGCACCATCACTGCGACAATGAAAGTGGTGAATGACATTACGAGTATTTTAGATAATAAGCAGAGTTGTGCAGCTCTATTTATTGACCTTTCCAAAGCATTTGACACCGTCGATCATCGCATCTTAAAGCAGAGGCTACTCAGTATTGGCATATCCAGCCATGCAGTGGGGTGGTTTGTGAACTACCTCTCTGAAAGGTCCCAATGTGTTCACTTTGATGGGCTCACTTCTGAATGGTTGAACATTGCTAATGGTGTTCCCCAAGGTTCTGTTTTAGGTCCACTTTTATTCTCTATCTACATCAATAGTTTAGGTGAAAATGTGGATGAAGCTACTTTACATTTTTATGCGGATGATACCGTGATGTATTGTGTAGGTCCCTCCATTAAGGAGGCTGGTGTTAAATTACAGGCTGTTTTTAACATTATTCAGACTCAGCTCGCTGAGCTTAAGCTTCTTTTAAATGTTGAGAAAACCAAGGTAATGCTTTTTTCAAAAGCTAAAAAGACACCAGAGCCTGTTTTAGATATTGTTACTATGCAAGGACAAGTACTCGAAGTGGTTGCCTGTTATAAATACCTAGGTATCTGGCTTGATGATTGTCTTACTTTTAAACTTCAGGTCATTAATCTGCTTAAAAAGCTGAGGGTTAGACTAGGTTTCAGAAACAAGTCCTGTTTCTCACTTGAGGCCAGGAAAAGGCTAGTCACTGTGACCTTTTTACCTGTGCTGGACTATGGTGATCTGGTCTATATGAATGCACCTGCCCATTGCCTGAACAAGTTAGATGCCGCCTATCACAGCGCACTGAGATTTGTCACTAATTGTAAAGCACTTACACATCACTGTACCCTGTATACCAAGGCAGGTTTGCCATCACTTACTGTACGGAGGCTCAGTCATTGGTACACGTTTATTTATAAAGCTTTGTTGGGTAAACTCCCGTATTATATCTCCTCTCTGATAACACAGAGAATTGCAAGCAGCTATTGTCTGAGATCGCATGATGTAGTATTGTTACATGTGCCAAGAGCAAGGACTGTCTTAGGTAAGACAGCTTTTATGTGCGCAGCTCCACTTGCTTGGAACAATCTTCAGCAAGAATTGAAACTGAGCAATATCATTCCTCTGCATGTTTTTAAAGCTAGGCTAAATGAAATGCTCTTTGATACTATGGGCACTTGTAAATGTCGATAACTAGGTAAATGTAACCTGTAAATATAATGTATGATGTCCTTTATTGTTTTATGTTTCATGTGGAACCTATTTGCTGCAGGTCTCACTTGAAAAAGAGATCTATGATCTCAATGGGACCAATCTGGTTAAATAAAGGTTTGAAATGAAATGATGAACAAGACTTCACTTTAAAATAGGGAACATATTCTTAGATAGAAATACCACATTTTTAGTTATGTAGACACAATTAACACTTATAGTTTCATGTCTTGTTACATAAGGATCGATCATATTTGTTAAGTGTAATTATGGGAGAATTACTATTCTTGCAACCCTGTCTCCTACAAATTACGTTCCCACAGAACTAAACTGCATTCTCAATTACGTTTAGCTAGAAATGTATTTTCTCCCACGTTACGTTTGTTACGAACGTATCTCAAATACGTTTATTTTCTACATATCTTCTAGAAACATATTTTCTCCCACACGTTACGTTTGTTACGAACGTATCTCAAATATGTTTATTTTCGACATATCTTCTAGAAACATATTTTCTCCCACGTTACGTTTGTTATGAACGTATCTTAAATACGTTTATTTTCTACATATCTTTGCCATTTATTGTCTTGCTTATAATAATGATAATAGTCATTTCTAAATATAATTTTAGAGCACACATTTGAAATCGACGATCGGGCTCGATATCCTATGGTTAAATTAAAATCAGTAGGCGAGGCTGTAATTTCGCCAGCTGCGAGGTAGAAAATAATAGTTTTAACATGCCAAAAAGCTGCTGTGTCGTTTATTGCACCTCAAACATTAAAACAAATCCAGAGTTACGTGTTTCTGTACTTCCTCTAAGAAAAAAGGACAGTAAGAGCTCTGGCTTCAGGCTTGATCGTCGTTCAAATGACAGCTGGTTTCCCCAAAAGTGGGCGGGGCTATAAAGTGACGTAGGAAAGATCCTCAGCTCGCTGATTGGATGTTTTAGCCGCAATGCACGTCGGGATATGGTGTTAATGCGATATGATATCCGAAAAAAAATTCTGAGTTTAGGATGGCCGAAGACACTACACTACCCATAATCCCCAGCTATCGTTTGGGACTACAGTCCCGTTGACAAACCCCGTGATCTTTGAAATGGAACGAAACCACGGCAGACTTTCCAAAACTGGACTCGAACGCCCCCCCAGAACTACACATGCTGGCTATTGTGTTTCGCAACATGTTCTATGGCACGTCTCTACTGGGAATTGTAGTTTTAAAAGACGTTTTCGTTTTTCCCAAAATTAGAAGTTGACAGTATTAAACTGTGTACAGCCCTGGAGGTTTAGGGGATAGGAAACAAATTGGTGTGTACAAATTTAAAACATGTAATTAATAAATGGGTGAAAATCGCTTGTGTCCATAATGGGAAGCATTAATATATACCCACATGCCAGCTCATTGTTACTTTGTAATTCTACTCCACTACAATTCAGAGGTTAACCTGGTATTTTTACATTTATTTTAGTTACTTTGCAGATTCTGATTAATGATGTGAAATATAAACAACTCTTAAAGCAGACTTTAGTTACACCTGAGTAAAATTCAGTGAAAGGTGATTGTCAAGTGCCAACAATCAGGCGAGATATTAGTTGGTGCTTGAGAAGACTAAATATTTATCTGCAGATCTCTATAAAGTATATTCATTACTCGTTATTCTCTACTAATAGTTAATTAAAAACTGTATATAATAGCTATTTTGCACATCCCTTTCAAGATTTTCTAAGGTTTATTGACATATCATATACACAACTATGTTGAAGTTATGCAATTAATGAAAAACTTGGGTCACAGGTTCCTCAACAGTGCATTACAAGACATCTATCAATATGTGTGTATACCTCCACCATTAAACTGTCAAATTCACAAAGACACATTTCTTATACTATCTACATACATAAGAGTATAATTAATGTGTATAATATCAGTTAAAATAAGTGCTTCAACACAGTTAACATTGCAGGAAAGCAATATATTAGACGTTTAGTACTTTGTCAGGCTTAATATTTATCTGTAGATAGATACCCCCAAAGCTTTTTTCTTATTTGAAAGAAGACCTTAACCTAAAGTATTCTTTAATGTGTTAATAAAGGTTAATTAGTTTGTCTGTTTTGCACATCCTCCTATTAATATCTTTGTACATCCGGCACTAAACAGTTTTATTGTAGAGATCACTTACAGTATCTTCTTGATTTTTTATATTCTATATTTCTATCATTGACCTTCTACTTTCACCCTATGAAAGTATGTACTCTTAATATTTTTTTCATCAAATAACATTATTCAACAAAAATAACATTATTCAACAAAAATAATTAAATAACGTGCTTTAACCACTAGGCGGTGCACACAAGGTACACACAGCATACTAATAATAACTTTGTATTATTAGTGTAGGACACTTATGTATGTATAACATCTGAAGATGTGTAGTTTTATTCATGTTTTTACATAATTGTACAGGATATTGCTATATTATTTCTCATGTTTTACTTCTACACATTAATATCTGATTTGTAAAACATCACAGACAGAAAGGTATATCCGTCATTTGATGGTAAGCTATTGAAATTGTGATTCCATAGATGTGTCTCCCATCACCCAAATCCCCTGACTATTCTCTCAACTCAGTATTTACATTCTTATATTCAAAGAAAATCAGTAATATCTTTAAAAACTACAAGTCCTTTTATATCAGCTGTGCACCGTTATGGTGTAAATATAGCCTATCTACCAATTGGATCAAATATAAAAGTCAGCCGAATTAGTATTGATACTGCAAGGCTTCGTATTTTGTGAAAAGAAATGTAAGATGTTGTTTAATTGTTGATATATTTATGATCCACGTCACGTATTCAGTTTTGGCGGCAGTTCTTCCTGTTTGTCCAGAAGTCTTCTCATCAGGGCTCTATAAATACAGAACTACGGCAGATGTGTAATATTTAATGCAGCCGAACCGTGTATTACAATGCCGTTATGTGATGACTTTCAAAGAAAAAAGCAAGAACACTCGGAATAATGTATTATTTTTTTTTTTTTAAATGTTTTCGGATTTCACATCGCATAAACACCATCTCCCAACGTGCATTGCGGCTAAAACATCCAATCAGCGAGCTGAGGATCTTTCCTACGTCTGTTTACGGTATTGTTCCTGTAATGAGAGTTCACATTTATGCTACATTGAAGAGTGGAATTGACTACACATCTTCAGAAACATAATTTGCTTCAGATATAACTCATAGCAATATTGTAACCATTAGGAAAAGCCAACTGCATTAAAAACCCAGTTAACAAACACTAGGTAAAGTATTTTTCCTTCAGTAATGAAGATGTAATTCCAATGTAGACACACCTGGGGTCGCTGTTCAGTCTGTTACGCTGAGCCATGCATTGTCTGGAACGTAAAAGGGACGAAGAAGACAAAGTGAAGTGATGTACTTCCGGTTCAATGTGAAAACATTCCCAGTTAAACAACAGAAACAAATCGCTAAATAAAAAGATAAAACCCTGGCATATAATTTACGTTAGAATAAATAGAATGGTTTTGAATAATAGATGAGAGTAAAATCTACGTCACTTTACAGCTCTGCCCACTTTTGGGGAAACCAACGCTTTTATTTGAACGGCGATCAAGCCTGAAGCCACAGAGCTCTTCTGTCCTTTCTTCTTAGAGGAAGTTTGAGGTGTTTGAGGAGCAATAAACGACACAGCAGCTTTTTGGCATGTTAAAACTATTATTTTCTGCCTCACAGCTGGCGAAATTACAGCCTCGCCTACTGATTTTAATTTAACCATATGATATCGAGCCTGATCGTCGATTTCAAATGTGTGCTCTAAAATGATATTTATAAATGACTATTATCATTATTATAAGCAAGACAATAAATGGCAAAGATATGTAGAAAATAAACGTATTTAAGATACGTTCATAACAAACGTAACGTGGGAGAAAATATGTTTCTAGAAGATATGTCGAAAATAAACGTATTTGAGATACGTTCGTAACAAACGTAATGTGTGGGAGAAAATATGTTTCTAGAAGATATGTAGAAAATAAACGTATTTGAGATACGTTCGTAACAAACGTAACGTGGGAGAAAATACGTTTCTAGCTAAACGTAATTGAGAATGCAGTTTAGTTCTGTGGGAACGTAATTTGTAGGAGACAGGGTTGATTCTTGTGGTACTACTGCCTTATTAGGCCCATATTGAGCATATTAAGACCAAACAACTTCCTTACTTGCAATAAATAAGCACCAATTAGAGGGGTATTGAGGAAAAACTCTCAACTAATGGCCTATTACTTGTAGAATATGGTCATGTAGAATAAGGCATTAATAAGTGTTTTATAATGACTAATAAAGAGCCAATATACTGCTAATATGCATGTTAATTAAAAACGAGTTGATGGTGAATTTGTGTACCTTAATATAAAGTGTTAACAAAAGTGCTTATTGCAGCTCAAATGTAGCCAGCAGTGCTCTGAGCAGCTTCAGGCTTTGTTTTCAAGGCTGCAAACCAGTCAAGGAATGAATATTTAAACTGGCTTCCTGTTGGATCAACCTGACTTCCTTTTAAAGTATACTCTCTCACAACCAGTACAATGTCCTCACACATAAACTGTCATAAGCTCTCAAAAACACAAGCATTGTCTTTCACATACACTATCATTCTCTCTCACACACACACTACTATATACCCTCATACATACTACAATTCCTCTCTCACATACACTATCATTCTCTCTCACACACACACTACTATACCCTCATACATACTACAATTCCTCTCTCAGATACACTATCATTCTCTCTCACACACAAAGTTTTCTATCTTGCATATACTACTATAGTATTATATTGTAGTATGATGTTGTCTGTAAGTGGGAATAATAGTGTTTCTAAGAAAGTACAATTTGGTATGTAAGTAAGTATGATTTATGGCCCAGACAAAAGTGTGTGAAAGAGAGTATGACACTTTTACCTCTGCTCTGCCAATAATGCCCCCGTACAGAAAAATGAAAGCTAAGAGGGTTAAGAGGGGGGACCGAGCCTCCTGGGAAGAGAGAAAGACAAGAAATGAGAAATGTTATGGGGGGGGGGGAATGTGAGGGGAAATGAAAAAGAAAGGGAAGGGACACACGCATGCACGCACGCACACACACACACACACACACACACACACACACACACACACACACACACACACACACACACACACACACACACACACACACACACACACACACACACACACACACACACACATCGTTGTGGATCGTTGTGGATCGTTAACACCTCCAAGGTTCCCTATAAAATTGACGATGAATTGTTACTTCTTATGAGCCTGGGGCAGCCTAGGCAATGAAGTGTGTGTGTGAATGTTAGCATATGTGTTATATGTGTGTTCAAGTTTGTTTGTGTTAGTCCCTTCTCTTTCTCTTTAATTTCCCCTCACATTTCCCCCCCCCCCCCATAAAATGTCTAATTTCTTGTCTTTCTCTCTTCCCAGGAGGCTCGGTCCCCCCTCTTAACCCTCTTAGCTTTCATTTTTCTGTACGGGGGCATTATTGGCAGAGCAGAGATAATAATTCAACACAGCCACACACACACACATACACATTTAGACACACACACCTTGGGATCAGGGGTTATGCAATATTGATAATGTTAATAAATATGAGGATTATTTTACAGCCGTCAGTCCAATAACAGCCTGAGGCAAGGCTCAAATAACGTGTGTGTGTGTGTGTGTGTGTGTGTGTGTGTGTGTGTGTGTGTGTGTGTGTGTGTGTGTGTGTGTGTGCGTGTGTGTGCTGGCTTCGCTGTTTGAGCTTGACATATTGATGACCTGATCAAATGATTGCCAATAATCAGCGCTCTGCTTGCTGTCTCTTGGCTGTTCTGTCTCACTGGGTTCATGATCTTCACTTATCCCTTGTTTCTCTCTCCCTCTCTAACCTCTGTGGACTGTCACCCTGCATTTCACCCTGTCACTCTCCATCGCTCACATTCACACATGCACACACAAACACACACACACACACAGACACACACACACATATAATGGGGTTCCATTTCACAGCACATTGCTACCATTATTTGTCATTTCTGCCGATGACCATAATCATGGAAACTGAGATGAGTATACGGAGAAATCATTCCCTCTCCAGTCAGATCAGCTTGCCCCGAGCATGTGTGTGTGTGTGTGTGTGTGTGTGTGTGTGTGTGTGTGTGTGTGGTGTGTGTGTGTGTGTGTGTGTGTGTGTGTGTGTGTGTGTGTGTGGTGTGTGTGTGTGTGTGTGTGTGGTGTGTGTGTGTGTGTGTGTGTGTGGTGTGTGTGTGTGTGTGTGTGTGTGTGTGTGTGTGTGTGTGTGTGTGTGTGTGTGTGTGTGTGTGTGTGTGTGTGTGTGTGTGTGTGTGTACACATGTAATGTCCAATACACTCTGTATCCTTAGGTGTGTGAAAATACATGTGTGGTTGTATACGCTAAAGATACACTTCTGCATTTATATCACGTTTTGTCTCTGTATTCATGTGTATTTGTAAATATTTGTATATGTGTGTGTTCATATGTGTGTGCATGCATCTCCCCAGCTGCATGTTCTTATTGGCTGATATTAAAATGTTTAATGACGTGCTGCAACGTGATTGGCTGAAGGATAATTGTCTCAGTTTAACAGCTTCTCCACAGAGCAACAATCAACCGTAACAGCGTGTTCAGCTATTAATGGGCACACCTAAGTACTGTGCTGATAGCTTTACTCATGTGTGTGTGTGAGTGTGAATGTAAGAGAGTGTTTTTGGGTGTATGCTTTGCTATGATCCAATTATTTCTGCGTCGAACTACGATGAAGTTACAACACAAATTATATTATAAAAGGTTACTTTTCTTGGCCCAAGACAATATGTTGCACGCAAACATTTATCAGAGATAATTGCTTTGCTTCCACTACAGACATCAGAGGGATTTTCACTGGAAGATCACAATCTGCACTTTCACACATTTATAACAAACAGAACAATTAGGAACAAAGTGATGTATCTGTCTCCATAGGTGACCAGAACATATTGCAAAAAGCACAAGAGGTTCAACAAAGGATGACAAGATATAGTGTGTTTTCAGATGAAAGTAAGGAACAAAACAAAGTACTAAATAAATAATGATACAGATAGTGAAAATGGTACCAGATGATAAAATAAATAGAAAGCCTGGAGAGAAAAAGAGGCAGGAGTGGAGATTTCCGAAAGTAGGAGATCCATTAGAAAGCATGAGGAGAAATATACAATAGAATATTAAAAAAGTCCCCTTTTTATAAAACTAAGTTCAAGTGGAATATAGGGGTTGAATCTTCCTTGTAGTGATATTGCACGACTAAATAGAGATACAATTTGTGTGCGAAAAAAAGACAATGTTTATCTCTGACGCTCTTTGCTCAATGGGAAGGTTGCTGTAATTTATTTAACACAGTGCCACAGCTAGGGTCATCAGAAAGCATCGGTTCACTAAAAAGCCAAGGAGATTATTCCTCCTTTCAGGCTGTTAAAAAGCAGGTCAGAATAGGGGAAGAAGATTGCAGGATAAAGAAAGAAGTGAGAAAAGATGACAAACGCTAAAGAGAAAAGAAGGGAGGTGATAGAGAAGGTGTGGAGACAAAGAAGAGTGGTACATGTAAATGTATCAGTCGAACTCGTGCGTGAAGTGACGTGAAGGCTGCGCACCGCGTCTCAGTTGCTCCGTCTGTCTTGTGTTTTGTTTCATTGTTTGTCTGTATGAAACATCATTTTTGAGAGACCATGCTTTTGATCCTGTGGATTACTTTTGCCTTCTGCGGACCATGTCTGGCCATACAACTTTTCAAAACACACCTGAGCCACAACACGAATAGGTATGGCGAGGAGCCCCGGCCTCTACGCTGCTACAGCCGCGAGGCTATGCTGGAGCTACAATGCGATCGGCCTCCTACGAATACACAAGCCACCTGTGTGGCTTCGTTATTGGTGACATCCCTCAGGAGCTGCTTAGAAACATCAGGAAAAAGAGACGAGGAAGGAGGGGAGGCGTTCGGAATCGCCTACGGCAGAGATTCAGCCGGCCACCACTTCCCTCCATCATTCTGACAAATTTGCGCTCATTGAGCAACAACGTGGACACACTAAGGATATACACAAGGGTACTGTCATGAATTTCGTGAGGCCTCTTACTATGTTTCACGGAAAGTTGGCTACAATCTACGATGCCTGAATCTCTCTTTGAAAGTACCCGGATTCACCCTGTTCGAGCAGACAGGGATGCGAACTCGGGGAAAACCAGAGGAGGCGGTATGTATTTGGGTAATTATTGATTTGTTGTGCCGATCAATACTCAGTAAAATGTAAACCTGTGATCCCAACGTAGAAATTCTCGGCAATGACGTTAATGACCCTTCTATCTGCCTAGAGAATTCGGGTGTATTTTACTGTTTGTTGTTTACGTGCCTCCCAGCGGCAGAGCGTCACTGGCGGCCGGCTCCATCGCTGACTGTGTTCACGAGCTGCAACTCAGCCACCCCGATGCACCGGCAATAGTGCTCGGGGATATGAACCAATGTCGTCTAGAGACTGTGTTACCTGGGTTCCAACAGTATGTTAAGGATCACACCAGAAAAGACAATATCCTGGGCAAATGCTTCGTAAATGTTAAAGGAGCCTATGTGACTAAATGTAGACTACCAATACTGAACTCTGATCATAATGTTGTGAATATGATACCAGTGTATAAGACCAAACTGAAGAGAAGTAAACCAGAAAAGAAAGTACATGGACAAATGAAAGTAGGGAACAGTTGAAAGCCTGTTTGGATTGGACAGATTGGGACATTTTTGTTGGGGGGGGGGGGGGGGGGGGTGCTAGTGGAGCCTCGCAGATGGGGGTGCTGCAGCCCCCTCAGCACCCCCCCCCTTCCCACGTCCATTCGCGATGTCTCGCTGTCTCGCCAACACACTCTCACTCCCTAAACGTCCAGGAGCGACGCTTGGTCAGGGTCCCGTGGCGTGCAGTTGGGACGCGCCGAGGCTCCTTCAGCTTTATAAACGGACGCAAAGAGCTTTCAACTGATATTGCAATGTATTCCATCCGGCGGCGGTATTTGACGCTCATGGAAGCACCGCATCGGTCCATGTCGGCGGCCCTTAAAGGCAATGTGAGCGTCCATTCCCATTGGATAACGGACAATTGTACACCCGGAAGTAACTATTCTCCTTACTGGCGATTGATTTTACAGTGATATCTGCACTACTCATCAACTCAAAAACACCAGATTATCCTTGTTAATTACACAACATTGATTGGTTTAAATTGTGTGCAATGCTTTTGTATTTTTCCCCTTCGATTCGGGGAAACAAATATTTTTGGCAGAAGACACTACACTACCCAGAGTCCTCAGCTATCATTTAGGACTACAGCATGTGCTTTGTTTGACAAACCCCGTGATTAGTTCTCAAGCTCTGTGATTGGTTGACCTCCAACTGCATTCCATATGAAAAAAAAAAACTTTCGTAAAAGAGATAAAATCATACTTTATTCAGCAGTGCTTGCTTTACTCTTTGAAAGTCATCACATGAATGCATTGTAATAAATGGTTCGGCTGCATTAAATATTACAACATCTGTCGGGCCTCAGAATAGACCGGAAACTATTCTTTTACCATTCTGTTTGAAATTTCACATTAAAGTTAGTAGTAATACTTTTGTTTTGATATTATTGTTTTTATTAACTTAGACCGCTGGGTCATGTTAAGACCATCTTTTCTGTGTTGCTGTGGGTTTTTTCCATCGCTTTCTGGTGTTACAAATATCAAAACAATAACTAACATATATCCGTCGTAAACTAAAACCGGAAACAGCAGTATATTTTATTTTGTTAACACTGTAACTTGGACAGCTTTTTAACCCAAAACCACCTACTGGTTAAAGCACGTTATTACACGTTTAGAGTAATTACAATGCAGGTAGATTGTGTTGCTTTTTAATGACTGTTTAAAATGCCTTTTTCTTAATGTCTTTCATTTTGGTAAAGCACTTTTGAATGTGTTATATTTTATGAAAGCATTTACATATTAAGAGTATATACAAAATAGGAGGAAAGTAGAAGGTCAATGATAGAAATATAGAATAGAAAATATCTAGAAGATACTGTAAATGGTATCTAGAATAACACAGTTTAGTGCCGGATGTACAAAGATATTAATAGGAGGATGTGCAAAACAGACAAACTAATTAGGCTTTATTCAAACATTAAATAATACTTTAGGTTAAGGTCTTCTGTTAAATACATGTAAGCAAAAAGCTTTGGGGGTATCAATATTAAGCCTGACAAAGTACTTAACGTTTAATATATTGCATGGTTTGTTTTGGGACTTGACAATCAACTTTCCTACAATGTTAACTATGTTGAAGCACTTATTTTATCCGATATTATACATATTTATATACCCTTATAAGATGTATGTAGATAGAATAAGAAATGTGCAGAATATGACAGTTTAATGGTGGAGGTACACACATATTGATAGATCTCTTGTTGAGAGGAACCTATGACCCAAGTTGTCATCATGCATAACTACACCGTAGTTGTGTATATGATATTTCAATAAACCTTTGAAAATCTTGAAATCTTGAAAGGGATGTGCAAAATAGCCATTTAATACAGTTTTTGATGAACAATTAGAGAATAACGAGTAATGAATATGCTTTATAGGGATCTGCAGATACATTTTTTGTCTTCTCAAGCACCAACTATCAAATATCTCGCCTGATTGTTTGCACTTGACAATCACCTTCACTGAATTTTACTCAGGTGTAACTAAAGTCTGATTTAAGGGTTGTTTATATTTCACATCATTAATCCAAATCTGTAAAGTAACTAAAATAAATGTAGTAATAAATACCAGGTTAACCTTAAAGAAAGCCCTCAGGATTATAAAGACCCTCACGGACACGTTCGAGTCTTGATTTGGATAGTGTGCCGTCGATGGGTTTCATTCCATTGCAAAGTGCTGTTTGACCGCGGTGTAAACTTCGCGCACTGCCACTCTAACATCCAATCACAGAGCTTGAGAACTAATCACGGGGTTTGTCAAACAAAGCACATGGTGTAGTCCCCAAACGTTAGCTGAGGATTCTGGGTAGTGTAGTGTCCTTCTGCCATCCTAAACTCCGAAAAAATATTTGTTTCTCCGAATCGAAGGGTGGGAAAAACACAAAAGCATTGCACACAATTTAAACCAATTCAATGTTGTGTAATTAACAAGGATAATCTGGTGTTTTTTGTTGATGAGTAGTGCAGATATCACCTGTAAAATGAATCGACAGTAAGGAGAATAGTTACTATCCGGGTGTAAAATCCTCCGTTATCCAATGGGAATGGACGCTCACATTGCCTTTAAATGCCGCCGACATGGACCGATGCGGTGCTTTCCCTGAGCGTCAAATAACTGCCGCCGATGGGAATACATTGCATGCAGTTGAAAGCTCTTTGCGTCCGTTTTATGGAAGCTGAAGGAGCCTCGGCGCGTCCCAACTGCACGCCACGGGACCCTGACCAAGCGTCGCTCCTGGACGTTTAGGGAGTGAGAGTGTGTTGGTCTCGCAGATCCCACGCAGCAAGCAGGAAATGAACCCAGCTCACCACTGTCCGCTCCTCGCAGCAGCGAGCCTCGCAACGTCCCGCCAACACGGCACCCAGACCCCACACAGCATTCTCATCTGTTTGATCCTTACTGGTGTCATTTTCTGGTTGCTAACACCATTGTAACACATAATCACTGATGTTGTTCCGCTGTAACGGTGGTAGACTCATCAGAACAGAGTGGGGCGAGCTGACCAATCAGAGCACAGTGGGCTCACCGGGAGGGGGGGGCAGGAGCTCAACCAAGCCGTTTCGGACAGAGTGAATACACATACTATACAGAGATGCTGTATGAGAAACCAATGTGAGTTTGGAAAATTGCACAATATAAATCTATTCTAGTAGACCTCAACATGGAATTATGATCAGTAGAAATGGCCATGACATGGGACCTTTAATATTTGTTTCATCAAATATAACATATTCAACAAATAATATGCAATAACGTGCTTTAACCACTAGGCGGTGCGGGTTAAAAAACTGTCAAGTTTAAAGTGTTAACACAAACAAATTATACTTTTATTATTAGTGTAGGACACTTATGTATGTATAACATCTGAAGATGTGTAGTTTTATTCATGTCTTATTTCACATGTTTCAGTTTCGGTGGCAGTTCTTCCAGTTTGTCCAAAGGTCTTCTAATCAGGGCTCTATAAATAGAGAACTACGGCAGATGTGTAATATTTAATGCAGCCGAAACCGTGTATTACAATGCCGTTATGTGATGACTTTCAAAGAGAAAAGCAAGTACACTCGGAATAAAGTGTTATTTTCTTTTTTTAAAATGTTTTCGGATTTCCTATCGCATAAACACCATATCCCAACGTGCATTGCGGCTAAAACATCCAATCGTCTGGTTTCTGTGACTTTATTTTGGAAATTCAGTTCCAGACGGACGGCAAAAAAAGCCGATATTATAGAAATATTCTGCAGGTCTCTCCCTTGAAAAAGAGATCTATGATCTCAATGGGACCAATCTGGTTTAAATAAAGGTTTGAAATTAAAATGAAATAAACAAATAAATAAAAACAAGGATAATTGTGTGTTATTGTTGAGTAAATAAACAGTGTGTTATTTAGAAAAGAATAACAATTAGAAGGAAAAAAATATTAAAAAATACTGATTTCAGTATTCTGAGCCCCATTTATTTTCCGCACAGACGACAAAAAAAGTCAGACATTATAGATTTAAAATAAAAACAATAATCGTGGCTTGATATTGAGTAAGAAAATGTTTTTATGAACCCCACACAGCTCCGGTCTTCCAAGACCCGACGGACATACTACCGTGCAGTGAGACTGGGTTGGATATTGACCTGTATGTTTCATATTTGCACATTTATATTTTTGTGAAAATTTGTACTGAAGGTTAGTACAGGAAACCGGGTACTGGAACAGTAGGAGAACGTGAACTGAATAGCATGGCAGTAGACTACTACACATTTTCCCTATGCAACCCTGAATAGTAAAAGGTCAAGTCCGTCAGGCAAAGCATGACTTTAAGTGTAAGACCTTACACTTACACTGTAAGGATAGTAAAATGTATTGTGTTATGTGATGACACATTTGGAGATGTTTAAACTCAATGAGAAAATGCGTTAGCATCGCAATAGCGTTAGCATACACGCTTAGCGTTAGCCATACACGCTAGGTGTTAGCCATACTAGCCTGTATACCAACACAGTCTCACGGCATTTCGTGTTATAGTCACGAAATGAATCTATTGATCGTGTTCACCAACACGATTTCGCCATGTTTTTCGTGTTACACAGAACGATTTTAAAAGCAATGTAAATAATAACAAATTAGAAGGTAAAACAGATTAAAAAAAATACAGATTTCAGTATTCTGACACAGAACGATTTTAGAGGCAATGTATTTCTATTGGTAGTATGTTTCGTGCTGCCACCAAATATAACAAATTAGGAAAAAAATATCACCAAAAATACAGATTTCAGTATTCTGAAGGCTCTTTGCCTCATTACTTTTCCTCGCGGACGGCAAAAAAACTCCGACATTATACAATTTTAAAATAAAAGGGACAGGGTTAGGCTTAGGGTAAGATATTGAGTAAGGAAAACATTTTATGAACCACACAGCTTCTGGTCTTCCAAGACCCGACCGGACAAAAGAAGTGGTGCAGAGCACGAAACATACTACCAATAGAATACATTGCTTTTAAAATCGTTCTGTGTGACACGAAAAAAATGCGAAAATCGTGTTGGGTGAACACGAATCAATAGATTAAAATAATTTCGTGACTATAACACGAAATGCCGTGAGCCTGGGTTGTGTATACACGCTTATTGCACAGCTAGCATTAGCTATATTTTTAGTTTAGATTAGTTAATCTGTGTATGTTACACTTGCATGTATGAGATCATTAAAGGTGGGGTATGTAATTTATTTCAGAAACACTTTTTGTTATATTCCATGGAATGCTCTTAACATCCCGATAGCAATGAATATATGAAATGCTTTGACAATAAATACATACAAATATTTCATCTGTGGAAGCCGTAGCGCTGTAAAAAGCACGACCAATCATTTTAGCCGGCCCGGCTAAAATAACTGGATGGCCTACCTGCCTGTCAGCCTTCCATCTGTGCACAAACTTATCTCGTGCCCTCATTGGTCATGTGCGCGTGTGTTGGAGGAGGGGGCTCTGTAAGGAAGTGGCAGATTTTTTTCCGGTTGTGTATTTTCGAAATTCTAGCGCACTCGAGCTGGTTTCTCCAAAATTACCTACCCCACCTTTAAGTGCCTTGTAACGTCTTTTTATATAGTTTCAGTCCTTTTGAATGTTAGTGGACTGCAAATAAGTCAATAAAGGAGCATGGCTGCTCATTCCCTGGCTCTCAAAGATATTGGCTTGCTGTTTAATCTATGTTCACACTGAGACAGTACAACACATAGAGAGAACAGCAGGGACGTACACAGACATTTGGAGGGGCTATTGCTCTAAACTGGAAAAAGGGGCCTCCCCCCGAAAAAAAACACAAGACCTTTTGAAAATTGTAACTTGTTTTTAATGTAAAAGAAACCAAACGATTACTTACTTCAACTAAATTGAACAGTAATTCACATCTCATAACAAAATAAGCTAAGGCGACTACTTGCATTCGGTGACTTGATTTAAAAATGAAAACCAGGGACATTTTTAGTTTTGCGGCCCATATCTCATTAAAATATCTAATGTTAGTAACTATTAAAGACAAAATGGGGACAATTCTGTTCTAATGTAGTTTGACCATTGTAACTGCTGTGCAGAGATACTGATAAAATAGGGCCTCTAACTAATTACCTTAAAGCTCCCATGTCATGCTTTTCCGGTTATTACCCGTCCCCTTGTGTGTTATGAAGGTTTTTATGCATGTAAACGGTGTGCAGAGTCAAAACCCTCAAAGTACACCCTGTAGCGAGTAAAACTCTAACACAGAAAATACCTCCCCAAAACGCCTCGTTGGAGATACGTCACTGCCCATTTGATTCTTCCGGGTACCGCATGATGTCATGCGGTACCCGGAACGAAATGGACCAATCCCGAAGAGCTATGGCCACACCAGCAGCGGCGTGTTCCTCCTCCAGAGGTTCGAAGAACCGGCATTTCACAGACGAAAGCTTCCAAAACATTGCCCAGTTTGAGGCCGGATATGCACAGCTTGTTTGGACCGTTTGGAGCAGGGGAAGATCTGGGTATACAACCTGTAAGTTTGCATTGTTATTTGTGTATTTATCAAACAAGACTGTTTAATGTGTAAACTGTGTTGGACTGCTAAAGCCATTGACACAGTGCTAACTGTGCTAACTAAGTTGCTAGAGTTTCCATATATCAACTCTAATATCAGCAGATGGCCTTGCATACATGTATCTCATAGCAGGAGAATGTCTGCATTCACACACAAAATACCTATTGACAGTATACTCCGGGTGATTTGCCAGTCAGTCGCGAAACGTAATTACATTATAAGCTGGCGTAGCGATCTAACACCACGGAGCTAGAGCTAGTTTTGGTCAGAAAAACATTTTTGTGATGCTACGTTGCTAGCGTTTAAATATATCAACTACAATGTCAGCAGATGGCCTTACATGTTTGTCATGGCAGGAGAATGTCTGCAGTCACACAAACGGAATACTCATACAGTATACTGTACTGTGATTTACCGTACATTGTGACCGTACATATACTGCATGTAGCTAACGAGGCTAGCTGTATGCTAGCGCAAAACAATGTATTCATGCAAGTTACATTGTATGGTAGCAGAATACCCGTATACGATTGCAATTATAAACACGTTATTGCTAGCCTAATATGAACCCCTAGCTTTTGTTCATAGTAGTTTTATTACACTGCATTATAGTTGCCTTTCCTCCAAGCTAACGTTCATATCGTGTTAGCTACCAAGGTAAACAAAGCTAGGTTAGCATATTAGCAGGCAAGCTGTTCATTACACAACTACTACTAACTAATCTAAAACAACTAAGTTTCTCTAATATTTTGTGATTTGCATTTGATTTCGTCCAGCCAGATCCTGGCGGACCAATCCATGACGGGGAAGGGATTCTACTACTACTGAGGGTGCTAAAAGGCACCGCACCGACTGTGCGCAGGCAAGATGCGAGGAGGAGGAATGAATGATATACCGTGTGTATATATGTATATTTATGTTCATTTTGTACATTTCTAAAAATAAAGTTTAATGGAAATACTTAGTAGGCCTATCCTTTCTTCCCTGAATTCATATATAGCAAACCATGATTTGATTTCTCAATCAAAACAGTAGTAGTTTATAACGGGTAAAAATAACTTACTCTTTGTTATGAGAGTAGCTCGTAGGCCACAACGAAAGACAAGGAGACATAACACGAGTTTACAAAACCACGGCACATTTATTGTGGTAAATGCAAAGATAGGTGGTTGAGAGGATCGCAGAGTTAGTCTTCCTGCAGCCGCTTTGGAGAGAGACTGTGTCCGGAGGTGTCCGTGATCGTGCTGATTAGCCTCTTCAGCTCCACCCCCATCGTAAGACAAAGGCCCTGGGGCCGTCACACTCTTCTATAACAACAGTTAAAAATATATATGTATATAAAATATACCGCTGTACCGACGCCATGATAAGGACTGATGTTACGCTGAGAGCAGCCGGGAAAAAAGCACTGACATGGCGCAGCCTCTCTGGTGGTTGAATAAACAGAACGAGTGGCCGAGCTGACCAATCGGAGCACACTAGGCTCACAGGGAGTGGGGGGCAAGAGCTCCAACGAGTCGTTTAGTGGAGAAAGTGAATACTGCTGAATACACATGCTTGACAGAGATGCTGTATGCGAAACCAATGTGAGTTTGGAAAATTGCACAGTATAAATCTATTTTAGTATACCTCAACAATGTAATTATGATCAGTGGAAATGGCCATGACATGGGCCCTTTAAATAACTCACTAATTAATGAAACCAGTTCAATACCAGCATTGTTCTTATTCTTATCATTCTTTATGAGCGCAGTAACGGTACGGTATCTAATTACTTATTATTTAGTATTCCATAACTTAATAACAGAGATGGTCAACTAAAGTGGTAGAGACATGGCAGAAATCCTACAATGAAGCGGGACATTGAACTGTTCAACCACGTGGAGGGCGATCAAGAAAAGAGAGCGAGCGGCCAGTGAGGGAGTTTACAGATGAAAAGACAGCAGAAAGACAGAAGCACAACAACTACAAGTAGGCTATATTTAGGTGTTTTTTTGTAAAATAACCGACGGTAACAGAGGAAGTAAAGTCCCCTGTTTGTCCCTTATACCCTAACTGCCATGAGACAACTCAAAATCAAGTTTCCAAAATCCGACACTGAGGTGTCTTAACGCACCGGCAGATGACAGCGCTGACAAAGTGTGTTTCCCGCAGCGAGACGCTACAATACTAATTGTAGGCTTATCATGTTGATTCGGCCACAACAGAAAAAAGAAAAACAAACTCTCGCTCTCTCCAGAGGTCAGCAAAAAGGCCAAAACGGGCCGTTGCCTGGGCAACATTAGCCCGTACCTGTGCACGTCCCTGGAGAACAGTGCACCTATTGTACATACAAGCAGGTCACACAGTATGATCACAAATACATAAACTCTGTTAAAAATCAGTTTTTATTAAAAAGTACAGGCTGCATCTAGTGTTCTCAGCCTTGGAGAAACTTGACATGTTTTGGTGTGTCTGAACCTCTCTTTAGTGGTTCATTAATAAAACAGATATTTCAACATGTGCCTACTTTATTCATGTACTGTTGAGGTTCATTTCAGTAGTTGTGTGCTATAATGTATACAAAGTGTGAAGAGGAGGCAACTTTAGAATAGGGAACCTCTTCAGGTCAATTAGAGTCAAACTAGCTTATTGGTTATGAACAAGACTTCACTTTAAAATAGTGAACATGTTCTTAGATATAAATACCAAATTT
The DNA here is from genome assembly GCF_902827165.1 of Trematomus bernacchii. Classification (NCBI taxonomy): domain Eukaryota; kingdom Metazoa; phylum Chordata; class Actinopteri; order Perciformes; family Nototheniidae; genus Trematomus; species Trematomus bernacchii. The sequence continues at coordinate 1,928,642 of NW_022987797.1, read as the reverse complement.
GTAGTTATTTAGACTTAATTAACACTTATAGTTTCATGTCTTGTTACATAAGAATAGATCATATTTGTTAAGTGTTATTATCGGAGAATTACTATTCTTGTGGTACAACTGCCTTATTAGGCCCATATTGAGCAGAGCATATTAAGACCCAAACTCATGTACAACAACGTCCTTACTTACAATAAATAAGGAATAATTAGAGGGTTATTGAGGAAAATCTCACAACTAATGGCCTATTACTTGTAGAATATGGTCATGTAGAATAAGGCATTAATAAGTGTTTTATAATGACTAATAAAGAGCCAATATACTGCTAATATGCATGTTAATTAACAACTAGTTGATGGTAAATGTGTGTACCTTAATATAAAGTGTTACCATAATGTTTAATATATAAAAGCTAAATCATTATTACAGTATGTTTCATTACCCTCTCTCGTCTGGGGCACTTTAGTGCAGCAGCCAATCAACTGCTGACCATTTCTACCCGAAAACTATGCAAGCAAAACATAAATTCAGCCAATCAGCATCTTCAGATCTAATGGCCAAAGAGCGACAAATTCAGCTCCCAAGGCAATCTGTGTGTATGGAATACTTTGAGGTAACAGTATTTGATGAAGATGGCTGCTTGTGCACGTACTTCTGAGTGTTCCCAAAGCACCTGATTTCTGCAGTTTGTGTGGGACTACTTGACTGTTGCACAGTTCACACTGTGTAAACTATGTCCAGGACAAGGTGTTTGGAAGTTTTGAATCATAGTTAACTACACTGAAGATTATGGAGGTATGCTACACTACTCCAATAGCAACTATGTATGTGTGATAATACACTACTGCGTCTATAAGAGTAACTATATCTAATTAAATAACTAGGCTCGATCCAATTTTGATGATTTTTTGAGGAGTTTTTGTGTAAGGTCAGTCAGCAGCCTTTGTAAGCCCTTCTCCGATCCCCGTCAGTGAAGGCTCCCCTGCACTGCCAGTCAGATACTCTGAATCTGTTGATAGGTCTTCTCATATTGTTAAGCCTCAATTTGTCACGTAAATAACTAGCAACAGGATATAAAGGCTAAAAACAAACTACATGACTTCATGTCACCACCGCTAAGCTAAAGGCCTCTTTTTTCGGCATGATGAAATGTAGTAGTCGCATTGAGCCACTTATTAGCAACCATCGTTTTCATGACACTTAAAATGTCAAGACATTCACCAGTGAAGTATTTACTGATGTATTTTATGTCAAAGAACAAAATCAGGAAAATCTTCTGAGCTTGTGTTAACCACAGATCTTATTTAAAAAAAAAAAACATATTGACTTTTGGACAAGGGAACCAAAAGTGGTTGAATGCTAACATTTATTGGGTTAAGGACTCATTCCTGCACCACACTTTTGAACCATGAGTTCAAAGATTCCTTGTTTTTTAATTAGATTTAGCTCGGTCCTGTAGGGACTTTGCTCGAGAAACGAATGGTCGTCAGTTCAAGTCCTGATTAGACCAAGTAGAGAGTGTGGACTGGTAGCAGGAGAGGTGCCAGTTCGCTCTGCCACTTCTCTACCCTTTGCATGTGGTCCTGTTTGTGCATGTGTGCATGTGTTTTTGTGTATATCAAAAGCTATGTGTAATGTTAAAATGACACTGGAGTGAAACCCTGAATTTACCCTCACCTTTCAAATCAAATGATGTCTTTCGTGTTTCGTCTTTATTTAATTGCTTTCAACGACTGATAAAGAGAGTAAAACTCCCCTTAGGAAGACGATGCTGCTGAACTACGCAGTAGGAAAATGGGGGCCATAGTATTCAGGAGGTGCAGTAAAGATGAGGCTGCAGAGGGAGGCTGGGTCCAGCAGGGAACAGCAGCAGAGCAGCGGACATCATTATAATTCTAGGTAGAAGGCTGACTTATAACCTCATAGACCCCCGGCGTGTGCTCACTGCCCCATACTAATACACACACGCACGCACGCACGCACGCACGCACGCAGCACGCACGCACGCACGCACGCACGCACGCACGCACGCACGCACGCACGCACACACACACACACACACACACACACACACTATTGTCACACTGGGAGGAAACATGACCCCTGGTCCTGCTGTGTGCATCACAACATGTATGAGGTAGACAAAAATGCTAATATATGCATAATCCTTCACATATGCGTACATGTCACTACACAGATGATTACTCAATTCTTAAAGGTGAAAACACACACATGAACACACACCACAGGGAGTGGGAGTGACCTTTGACCTTGGCGGCTGCAGTGCTGTTTTTCGAGGAGGGCAGCTATCTCCTGGTGCTGTTTTCATTGGCCTGTCACTTGGTAGCAGGTCACACACACACAAACACTCTCACACACAGATCCAGGGAGTGACACCTGGTCGACCCTGTGCTGTCTTTGCTGAGGCTCCCTGTAGCTCTTGGTAATAGAAAAATTAGACAGAAGGAGAACAGCCCACAGAGCCTCCCTGTAGGATGTGCAGGCTGTGTACCTGACAGCTATTCCTGAGGTTGGGAGTTTGAATCCTGAAGGAAAAACACTGTTAATCTGAGTTTTACTTTTGTTGTCTAACTCCCTGACTGCAGTATTGAAATTGTTGAAGCTCTGGTATGTGTTTGTATAATAGTATGTATTTTGCCTTGTTCATAGGGAGGGACAAATGGTGAGGTCAAACATGACAAGTAATTAATTACATAACATTTCATTTGGCTTACACATTATCCAAAGAAACCTACAATAAGTGCAAAAACAATTTAGATATATTCACTTCAAGCAAGTCATACCATTGTAAGTGCTGGTGGATTAGTTACAGGCCTAAATAAACGTTTTAAAGTGCTATCTTTTCTCTTGTTTAATTTAATTGCCAAGGTGCAATCGACACAGAATGGTTTTGCAATGTAGATGTGTATACTTTCCGCTGTCCTGATATCAATGGGGAGCTCATTCAACCATTGGAGCCAGGATAGCAAACTAGTAAAGTCTTTAAACATTGTTACGTGTTTCTTTTTAAGCAGACCAGGAGCTCTCATTCAGCTGTCGGCTCCTCACAGCTCCAAACACTATGTTGCACTCTTCATGTTTATCCACCTTTGATTTACCCTTTGAGCCCATCCAACATGCTTGCCAGTCAATAATCTGGAACTGCTCAGCTGGAGAGGCTGTTGGCTCGCAGATGTGAGGCCCTGATTGCGTTTTAATGTAGGACAAAAATACCAGGATGCAGGTGTTGTGTGTCTTATCTATATGGTAACTAGCTGTGTTGCAAAAAAACATTGTTATTCTGAACACTGCACGCTTTGTAACCGCTGATTACATGGATCTATCAGCGAGAGAGGCGTTTCCAATTGTTTTTCCATCCGACTGCAATCAACAGATGCTCAGGCAAGTGTGCGCCCACACACAGGCACACACACAGACACACACACACACACACACCTAAAACAAATGCAAACAGACAAGCACCCGTTCTAACAACACCAATAAAAAGATGCAAAAGGACTTGCAAGTGCACATGTTCCCGTACATTTAGAGACACAAATAACTCCAAATGCACCATAACACTGACCTACAAACACACTCACACATCCAGAAACATATATTTTACAGATTTTTGAAGGTATGAAGTTATACTTGTGTGTCCTTTAGAATAGCATTTATTTAGATATGGGATTACACGTTCGGTTCGTACCAACTTGATGCCAAGATACTGAAAATGTGAAGGTACTTGTTTTTTCAAAGTATCGTAGGTACTGAGGCCTGGTTTGAAACTAAATGTCTCTCGGCATCCGAGTAAAACATTTTAATTTGCTTGCTAAGGCTAATTGTGAACAGCAAGTCCATGTTGAACAAGGCAGGAACAGAGCTATTTAAGGTATTAAGTTGCAATGTGCTGCGTTCAAGCTTCATTGATTACAAATTAGTAGGGATGTAACGATACCAAAAACTCACGGTACGATAATATCGCGATAAAATGTCCACGGTACGATATTTATCGCGATATTGAAAAATAAAGAAGAAAGAAAATTGTGAAATGTATTTCTTTTACATTTTATTTTGACATTTTTTTTTTTTTGCTGCCATGTTGGACAGGTCTCTCTTGAAAAAGAGATCGATGATCTCAATGGGATAGTGTTGTCACGATACCAACATTTTGGTTTCGATACCGATACCAAGTCAAGAATTGCGATTTCGATTCTTTTTCGATACTTTTCTTTTATTATTTTCATGATCAATAAAATTGTTAAGTGTTTTCTTACAACATGGTCTCTTCTTTATACTTGAGTTTATGTGATTTCTTTGATAGTTAACTTATATTTTATTAACATGTACAGTAATATAAATAATTATTGACAAAATGTACATTGCAGTACATTGTCTTATTTAAAACAGCGCTTTCTCACCGGAGTACTTTTCCCCGTCATTCTTAAAGTACCGATACTAATGAAACGGAGGAATCGTAACGTTTTTAACGGCAGGTTATCGCGGTACCTTTCAAGTATCGGTACACCGTGCAACATTACAATGGCACCACCTGGTTAAATAAAGGTTTAAAAAAAAAGATTATAATTCCCAGAACAAATGACCATATCTTCCCTTCTAAAAGGGTTAAATTAATAATCTTTATTCTCAAAGTAATGATAAACCTGTGAGCTGGATGTAGAAAAGTCAGAATCAATATAGATGCTTTTATTTTAAAGAAAATTCAGATTTTACATAGTAAAAAACTGTAAATTATAGTGTCCGTCCAAAAAGAATTTTTTACTTATAGTGAAAACTACCCTTGGATGATGGGTTAGTAGACTAAAAGCTTTAGGAATCCAAAGTACAACATATAATAAGTACCCTGTATCAAGATTGATGCAAAACAAGTGAAATTTGACCTTTTTAGAGAGATTTAGCCAAAAACCCCCACTTCTGGGGTCATTTGGGTGGATTTGACCTATCTCTGGCCCCCCTTGGTCGATTTTGATGAATGACATCTCTTTATAACCGCTAGAGCCAATGGAATCGAGGGAAAGTTATATACACACCAAAACGTTAACAAATAAGGAGTGAGAGTGACGCGTTACCAAAACCGGAAGCTGCATACACTCTGGTGGCTACCATTAGCAGCTAACTTTTCCGCTCCGATTTTTACATAAAAAATGGAATTATGGATTATAAATAATTTTTTAAAAGGTACAGGTACATTATCAACCTATGGATCAACAGTTGTAGACATTTTTTTTTTCGTTTTAATGCCATTGAACATGTCTTTTGACCTAATTGACAGCTACGGTGAGACGATCTGCCGTAAAAGCTCCGTAAAGGTACGTGTTGTGATGTCTGTGTTTGCTTCCCCTGTCGCAAGTTCGGATCGCTCAGTGATGATACTGTACCTAAATAATCAGTGGGGTCTCAGCTTTAATAGGCTATATTGTATGTGCAGCTACGATAAGTAATAAGGGTATCTTTATCTTGAATTGTGTGCCGCAGTGTGTTAGAATTTTTTCGCTCAGGGGTCATTTAGACCCTTCTTATGAGACTTGTGTTTTGTTTTGGTAAAAATGGTTCATATCTTCAGTTAGCTGAGATTCTTCCCGTTAATCTGGTGCTACACATTAATAGTTTCATAAATGTTAAGAAGCCCTGAGACATTATCTCGAAAACAAAAAGGTGGGAGGGGTCCAATGGGGGGACCGCCGTGCTTAAGAGGTTAAATCGCGGTAGATTTTGTCAGTCTCACGATGGTATTGAGACATTTATTTACCGCGATATTCGATATATCGTTACATCCCTACAAATTAGTATTAGGCAGTGTTGTAGTCAAGTCACCAATTCACGAGTCCAAGTCACTCTCGAGTCCTCACTTTTCGAGCCCACTTTTCGAGTCCGAGTCACCTAGGGAGAGTCGGAGTCGAGTCCAAGTCCGAGTCACCCAAGGAGTGTCCGAGTCGAGTCCGAGTCATCATTACCTGTGTTCGAGTCCAAGTCCGAGTCACCCAAGGAGTGTCCGAGTCATCATTACCTGTGTTCCAGTCCGAGTCCGAGTCACAAGTCTTCATGTATTAATCTTAGTGGATATATTTGTTGAAATGTAGCTGCTCCTCTACATTGCTTTTATCCTGTCATGTTGTACTAATTTGGTGGGAATGCTGATACAGCATTCAGTTGGAATGCTGTATCAGCATTCCCACTAAATATGTTATGCTACGGACAAAATTCTTATTATTATTCCGTCCAGTTATTTTGTCCGTCTTCTCCTCCCACATTCAACATCGCAGAAACTCCGTTCAAACATCAAAACGTTCAGCTCGGTCGGGAATCGATGGCTATTACTTTTATCATTCATAACTTTCATAATTCCAGAGATACATCCCATAATACATCCAATTTTTAACATGGAAGTCAATGGAGACATTCTTCAGACTTCAACAAATCTTCATGCGATTTCAACTGCTAACTGTTCATTCATACTTTCACTCAGAAACCTCATTCCAACTTTAAAATGTTACACATCTTTCTGACATTATTCGTGTAACACAACTTTTAAATCTGATTCTTACTTTTAGAGATATTAAACATTGTTCAGACCTTGTTAAAGAGGTTTCCTTCAGATTTTAACATTAACTAGAGTGCGTGATGTCACAGCTAGAGGGTAGGAAATCTTGAAATGTCCCTTCATATTTTTTTTTAAAACTGCCATAATTCCCAAACCCTACATTCCTGAGACATAATCTTTCATGAGAAACGTAGGAAAACATCTCGTAGCTTGATAAATGACAAATAACTAAGCAAAAATAATTAAACAAAATGCCTCTTGAGGGCATGAAGTGACAAAACGTTCAACATGTCTCCATTAAAGCCCATTGTAATTTCAGGCAGATATTTCCTCACAGCAGCAGCCGCACACCTTTCTTAAACTGCCAAAAAGGCCACATTATTAACCCGAGAGTACACAAAAATTACACTTCAGATACTCAACTTCCTTGACATGCTTCACGTTTTGAAATTTCACAGATATCTGTTATCGTTCTTCCACAAAACGTTCACATGTAAGAGGTTCATCTCTCATTCAGAACAATGAAACCTTTGATCTTTTCATAGCTCGTTAGCTCAACTATAAACACCTGTGTAATGGAACACGATGATGTCATCACGTGTGTGTGTTAGTAAGTGTTTGTGTGTCTGTGTATTTTCCCCATAAGGCAAGACCCGCCCAACTCTGTCTCTGATTGGCTTACCCTGAAATGTTACCCCGCGTTAACCAATCATCACTCCTCTCTGGTCACTTTCACTTTTCCATGGTACTGTGAGAGGACATCACTGTATTCACCTGTAAGTTGCATCCACAGGGAGATTCGGTTCAGTTGGATCACATAATGTAACCCATTTAAATCACTTAGATGTCTATATATAAGCTTCTGCAGTGACGTGCAGTGAGGTTCATGGCTGGTGAGGCACTGGCACTGACTCTTCAGGTTTACAAATATTATATTTTGACCTAAACCAAAATATAATATTATTTTCAAAAGCTTTTTTTGTCTGATGCTTCGATTAATTTTAAACAGACAGTTCAACAAAAAATGTAATTTTATCATTTAAATATTGAATTGTTCTCTCTTAGTAAGATCCCATTTTCAATAAAATTGCAGTCTTACCTTGACTTGAAGATGAAGTCCATTTGCCTATCCTTCTGGACAAAAATCTCTATTACTTTTTTGTAAAAGTCCTCCTTATCTTCTTGTAGCTTCAAAAGTCTATCATAAATCTAATTGATAGATTTATGATTCAAAAATTATAAAAGTAGGGTAGACATGTGGATATTATCCGGCTGAACAAAACGTGCATTTATCTAACAGGTACGTTTCCCACAGATCTTATTTGGAGCTATTTTCTAAAATCCTATGGAGAAATCTCATTGCTTTTTTGTTGAGGGAAGCCACGCGCAGCTTACTTCCGGGTTTTAGGACGCGTCACTGCACCTCTCTCGTCTCCTCTTCACACACCACACTTTTCGCGGCACACGTACTTACAGCCAATCAGCTCTGAATTATGTGAGATGACGTATGGTGGGGATGGCAGCTCAGTGCCCCTATGGTCATTATTTTTTTGCCACACACATTAAATAGGAAAATACTCTGAGCATGCGCAGTGTAGTTTTTACAGCACCCATTCAGTTAGACAGTGAGAGGGAGGGGCATGATCAGGTTTTGTCCCACATGGCTCTAAACAGCTCAATAGGCACACACTGTAGACACTGATTAGAAGAACACAGACTAAAACAGCAATGTACAGACGAATCAGATGATTAAACATGATCTTAAAATATATTTTATATATCTTTTTCTTTATTTTTTGCATTTTTTGTAATCATTATTTGTAATACTTTCTGCTGACACTAATGACCAGTCGCCACTGACGGCGTTACTGAATGGGAAAGTTACCGTTACAGTAACGCGTTAGTTTGTAACGCGTTAGTCACACTACTGAAAACATCTGGCCTTGCACACACACTACTGAAATACTCTCACATTCACTACTGAACACCACATACACACACACACACACACACACACACACACACACACACACACACACACACACACACACACACACACACACACACACACACACACACACACACACAACTGAAAATTAACCTCACACACACACACTACTGAAAACATTTTACTGAAAGGTTCTCAGTAGTAGTGCATGTGTTTCACCTATGTGTGTGAGGGAGATTCTTGCTGTATCGGAAGTCATTGTAATGAAACGGAAGTCATTGTAATGAAATGGAAGTAACAAAGAACAATGCTGCAGTGATACAGTAGGTGGCGATAATTCTCGTCTACTCTGTTTGGAAGTCGCCATTAAAGAAGAAGAATGAAACAGAAGGTCCAATTCAGCATGGATTTATAGAGAAACAGCACCGCAGCCGTAGGCTGGAGCCTGGACCGAGCAGTCTATAAACTGAGACGGTCTGGTCTATGGAGGTGTTCTTGTTTACATCACCTGGCGCAGCTCGTGAGGTGGCCTAGCAACCCCCTAGCAACATGCACAGCTGCAATAAGCTAACAAGCTAACTAAACCGAAATTGAGCCAGAACTTTTCCTTTTTTTCACAACAAGGTTTGGGTTAGTTTGTTTAATATGATGAACGTTAACCAGTAAGCTTCAATAAAGAACTCCAGCTCAACAAACCATATTGCAATATCTACGTTAACCTGTTAAGCACTGAGCCTGTTTTTCAGGTCTCAGGCTCGAAAATGACATTCCCAGAACAAATGACCATATCTTCCCTTCTAAAAGGGTTAAATTAATAATCTTTATTCTCAAAGTAATGATAAACCTGTGAGTTGAATGTAGAAAAGTCAGAATCAATATAGATGTTTTTTATTTTAAAGAAAATTCAGATTTGACATGTAAAAACTGTAAATTATAGTGTCCGTCCAAAAATTATTTTTTACTTATAGTGAAAACTACCCTTGGATGATGGGTTAGTAGACTAAAAGCTTTAGGAATCCAAAGTACAACATATAATAAGTACCCTGTATCAAGATTGATGCAAAACAAGTGAAATGTGACCCTTTTAGAGAGAGATTTAGCCAAAAAAAAACACTTCTGGGGTCATTTGGGTGGATTTGACCTATCTCTGGCCCCCCTTGCTCGATTTTGATGAATGAAATCTCTTTATAACCGCTAGAGCCAATGGAATCGAGTGTGAAGAGCTCGACACTCGTGAACTGTCAACAGGAGGGCGGGGAAGCAGTGTGAGGACCTCTTTCTTTTAGCGCAACTTACATGATACCGTTTAAACAAATTTAAATAATTGGTTTAAACTGCATAATAATAAGGACGTCCGTCCGTTCTATGATTCTCCAGAACACACAGATGGCCAGTCCGCCCCTGTGTAGCATATTATTTCGATGAGAGATGAGCAGATCGCCACTTGGCTTTCAACTAAAGACACAGCCACGCAAAAACTGCTGCATTTGTACAGCTCCTTATGGGTACTGCAATTTGAGAAGTGCCGGCGCGGCAGAAGTGCTTTCATCCGTGGTGAAACGATCAGCACTGCACCACGGAGGAAAGCGGCAGAAAGTCGCCTGGAGTTAAAGAGAGCGGGGCTGCGTTGCGTGCATGGCTTCCTTCTGCAACGGGGAGATGCGCTCTGGCGGCGGTCTCGTTCAGGATCCGAAAATACAATTTAAATATTTTACACACTTATTCCACTTATTCCTAGTGTGCCACTGGTTACGGTCCCGCGTGCCAATGGTGACCCCTGTTCTACAGTATAATCCTTCTTAATGTTTTACACTTCTCTATTATGTTTTAACTTGTATGCTACGGATAGCATCGTTAGCACAGATGTAGCTTTGTCTCGCTTGTTAGATGAATAAAAACACCAGTAAGAAATAAAGTGCTTGAATTTCACTTACCGAAGGAACTGCATTCATGGACGGTCAGTTTGAACCGCAGAGCCATAAGATAAGTCCGATATTTCAATGAAGAATACTCCACCAGGCATCAACACAACAAACACGTCCGAGTTCAAGTTGTGTTCTCCGGATCAACTGAGCCCCTGTAGCAGCCTGGAGCTAATGAAGCTAACGGGGCTAACGGAGCTAGCAGAGAGACCACTAGCAGTTTGGTACTTCCGTTTCATTACAATGACTTCCGTTACAGCAAGAATCCCCCTCACACACATAGGTGAAACACATGCACATTCTCTACTGAGACATTTTCAGTAAAATGTTTTCAGGAGTGTGTGTGTGCAAGGTTTAATTTTCAGTTGTGTGTGTGTGAGGTGTTCAGTAGTGAATGTGAGAGGATTTCAATAGTGTGTGTGTGAGGTACATTTTCAGTTGTGTGTGTGTGAGGTGTTCAGTAGTGAATGTGAGAGGATTTCAGTAGTGTTTGTGCAAGGCCAGATGTTTTCAGTAGTGTGTGTGTGCGAGGTGAGTTTGAATGTTGTCTTCATAACAACACTAGTGTTGATATTAATACTGTTTGAATAATTTAGGAAACATGGTCATTTTTGGCATCAGGTAAGTTTGCTGACATGGCTACACGTATTATACTGGATGTAACTTCGATCCCAGTCACTCTCTCATTTTTAAATCTTATATTCAAGATTAGAGACCTAAATCAAATCCGCCTAAATTAGATTTTTTTACATTTATGTTGTAAAATGCAGTGATTCATCAACACTTTTTTGGCACTGCCCTTTCAACCTGAGGATGTTAACTATAAAGAAAACAGCACCAACTGCCAACCTCTTATAAACATTTATTATTTTCACATGCAGTTGCACAATTAGACATCATTCTCCTGTGAAGTTGTGGGTTGCAGTTGTTGATTGTTTTAATTTTTTCTTTGGGTGCAATTATATTTCCATTTGTTATGACAGGCATTTCCTAACCATTGATGATGTCTCTTTATATAAACTATCATTTAGACTGTCAACTGATGTACATGTAATGTAAGACAAAATACAGCCTCCAAAAACACTATAATTTAGTCAGACAAAGACTACAGATTTGTTTCTCATTCATGATCATGTTAGCGGAATGTTTTTTTTGTAACCATTAGGATATCAAATCACAATATTGAAGTCTTGATTTACTCTTGTCACTATTTATTTAGTCCGACGACTCAAAAGCTTACTAAACGATAAAACTTGTTTTTTCCTGTCAGCTTGACAGAAGAGCTAAATTGCAGTCCTGGTGAGTTTGACATCTTGCTTGCAGGCAATACTTAACACATGCATGTGTGTGCTGTCTTTAAAATAACCTCCTCTCTGCGGGCAGTTGGCTGATTATTGACTGTGACTGTGTCTCCAAGTGCTGCCCTCGCAGTGCTACAAATTTGATTGCTGACATTTAATGCAGAAATAGTACATTAAGTCCAGTTCTTTCTGTCACGGCTGAAAAATCACCACTTCAAACATGTAATTCATGGCAATTTCCTAGTGTGACGGTTATAGAAATAATTAAAATCAAGAGCAATTTGTTGGATGTGACTTTGAACAGCAGATCAACGTGTACATATTTACCAATCTTGAAATATACCAAAGGAAATAAAGGTTCCTTTTGCAATTCAGGAAGTCAAGATATATACTGTATATTTATTTATTTTAAGGAAATAAAAATGCTATGAGACCCCAGCATATGTTCATTATTTAATGTTTTGGGGGATTTCTTGTGCTGTTCTACTGGAAGAAACGGTGTGTTTCTTGCTTACAGAACTTGGTGTTAAGTTCAAAGTAAATCATTTCGTAATTTCCCATTTTTATTATTCTAAAAACGTATTTGCTGTTCAGGAGAGGATTCCAAATATCAATAATTATTGTATTGTCTCTAGTTAGTTAGCTAGTGTGATGCTAGTAACATGTGAGGAGACTTTTCTGAAATGCACTGAATTTCTGGAATTTATAATTAAGTTACTGTCATGTAGAAGTGTCTAAACCAGCCTCAGTAATGGGTTTGTTTAATTGTAATATCCTTTTAACACTGTCAAGGTCATTCCAGGCATATTTTTTATTAATTACTAACAAGAACCTTACATCCTCTGCACGTGCCGACACCTCCAGTATTATATGTCATGTAACTTCAGTCATTTATCACAAAGGGTACATTTTAAGTTATATAAAGTCAGGTCTCAATTTGACCAATCAATGTATTTGGCAGAATTCTTTATAACCAATGAAAGAATCTGCCAACCTGATCCATGTTTAAGGTCTCGTGTTATACAAAATCAAACCTGACAACCAAACTGAAAAAGGTATCCTACATTCTCAGGCCATTCTTAACAACATATCATTTTGTCAAGGATTCTATTTTGGCTAAATAAATGCAACAAAAGCCTTGAGCCAGCAGTTCTTTCATCATTGCTGTCAGATGAACCATGAAACCCTTTGGAGATGAGTCATTTATGGAAGAGACAGAGAAAATAACCCTGTATCAGCAGAAGGTCAACAGGTTTTTATCCGAATAGAGGGAGAAGAAACAAGCTGGTGGAGGAACTTTGACACTGTCACACGCACACAAACACACACACACGTTCCCCATGCTTGCAATGCATTTGGTGATGAGGGTCAGCGGCCTTTTAGATCCCCACTGAGGTGAAGGGAATGAATACAGCAAGAAGAGTATGAGAAAAGGGAGTGGGGAGAGAAGGAAGAGTGAAAGAGAAATGAAAAGAGTGAGAAAAGTAAGATAGTATTACGAAGGTTGAAAGATGCATTTCACCCTTTTTCTTTCTCTTCATTATCTCAAAGATCCATTATTATGCTATACTCCCTCCGGACCCTGTATTAAAAAATAAGTTATACCAATAGAAATAATGTCCGAAGCTATCAAAATAAAAAACAGAATAAATCAGAATTATCCCTGAAAAATCTTACATGCACCCTGTGATTACTTTACGCATATTTTTGTATTATATAAATGTAAACAATATGGTAGGCCTAATGGAATCCATGGTTGTTATATCTCTCACAGGCTCCGCCCTCTACTAGACTCTATGGGTACTCCCCTTGATCATATCATGCAAGCATTCATCCACTGAGACTTCTATAGACGTAGCCGGCCCCGGGGCGGGCCTACCTGAATGCGCACGCATCTCACCGCATAAAAGGAGGCCTCGCCTCCTGACTGTCATCCCTTTCTCTTCAGTAAGCAAGAGAACAATTGAGTGAAGAGAGACGGAAAGAGAAAGTGAAAAAAAATGGACTCACCATTGTTGGAGCAGGGACCCTGCCCTTTCGTGCCTGGGCGTAATTGCAGGCGCTGACCTCCACCGTCGGTGTATCGAGTGCCTGGGGTCTGACCACACGGAGGCCAACCTGGGCCCGCTGCCGGCCTGCAACGCCTGCCGCCTGATCCCTCGGCTCAGCCGCCGCCAGCGGCTGGGTCCTTTCGAGGAGTGTCATGTCTCGCCGGCGGAGGACCCAGAGCTCGAGGTGGTGGATATGGAGGAGCACGATGAGGGAGTGCCCTTCGTATTCGCCATGCCAGCGGACCGGACGGGCCCGCTCGTCGGGGAGAGGGACGACAAAGACGACATCTCGTTGTCTGATACTTTTCGCCCCCCCCTGCCAGACATCTGTGTGTGGGGGCGACGTGGCAACAGCCACCTAGGACGAAGGCTCCAGTGGCAACATGGGCTGGAATCCTCAGGGTGCAGGGCCACTCAGACACGGAGTGTCCCGGTGTGCCCCCCCTTGATGAAAGCCTGGCGGCCCATCTGCTTCCGCAGGCAGCCGGGTGGGCAGAGGGGAGAAGGCCCCTGCCCCCGCTGCCGCGTGACCGTGAAATCCTCGAATATATGGATAAGATGTTCGGGCTCGGAGCGCAGATGGCGGCGGCGGCCAGTAATCTTGGCGTGTTGGGAGTCTTGCTGATCACCCCTCAGCAGGACATCCCCGCCTACGGACGGGAGTGATTACTCGGCCCGCTGCGTGGGCCAGATGAATAATCTGGTCCACGGTATGGCTACCGCAGCCGGTCGTGTGATGTCCCTGGCCACCGTGGCGTCGCGTCACGTGTGGCTAGGTTTGACCGCACTGACCAAGAAGGACCGAGATGATCTCCTTGGGGCCCCCGTTTCCACGGAAGGGCTCTTCGGGTCGATCTCCTCGGTCACCCAGCGTTTCAGTCGCTTGGAGGAAGAGAGGGCGCAGCTCAGCCGCATGCTGCCGCTGGCTGGCCCTCAGGCCCCTCCTCAAGGGAGAGAGCGCCCTGTGGTGGTAAGGCAGAGAGAGAGAGAGAGCTCCCGTTGCTCCCTCTGCCTCCGCGTTCCGTTCTGGAGAACCGGCCCAGTACCGGCACTCACGGGGACAGGCCGGCCGAACCCGATGGGCTCCCGCTCCGGCTCCGCCTCAGTGAAGGGGTGCTGGGTGGGGTGCACCGTCCTCCAGGAGCTGACTGGCTGCGGGAGGAAGCGTCCCGGCGGAGAGGGTCACCTTCTCCACCCAGGACGCGAGGGCAAATCCTGCCTCCTCCCTGTATGACCCATCTGTGGCGACACGCTCATCTTTTTTGCAAAATGATTGCCTGTATCCCAGTTTGAGTGTCTTTTCTCGCCACACACCGATACTTCCACATTATGTTTACTGTACAGATTCCCCACTCGCTGCCCCAGTTGTAACTCCAGTAAAAGGAAGCAGCTAGTGGGCATGCGCGGGTAAGAGTGATAAACCGCAGGACAGGGACATTTTGGCCGGCGTGTTTGGGTTAGGAGACACACAACGCCTAGTGTAAAAACTCAGCCGAATGCATTTCACCGTCTGGGTGAATGTGTCATGGCGGAGCGCACGTTCCCACGAGAGCGCGCCGCGGTGCGTTCAAGGGCCATAGTGGAAACTCGGCCCTTTCAGTGTCGACCCCCCATGGGCAGAGCTTCCCGTCGCGGGGAGTTTTGCGGTGGGACGGGTCACCAGAGAGTACCACAGCTTTATCGCTGGGGCCCCACAGCTGATTGCACATCCCCTAACGCAGTGTTATGGGGAATGGAAACGCAACTGTGTATTAACGGAGTGGATGGACAGGACGCTGAGACTGGGTTATTCACTCCAGTTTTGCAGCATCCCTCCTCCGTTCACAGGCATAAGAGAGGCGAAGCTATCATCCCGAGGGGAGATAGGTTTCCTCTCGGCAGAGGTTCAGGCCCTGTTACAAAAACAGGCAGTGTCTGCTGTGCGCGCTCAAGACAGAGAGGAAGGGCATTATAGCCCTCAGCGCGGTTTTCCGAGCACACTTTCGTGAGGTAAGCGCGTCAGAGTGTGCTCTGTCAGCCGCAGCCCCGACTTCTCCACGGTTACGACCGAGGGAGAGGTGAGTGAGGCGCAGCGGCTGCTAACCAGAAAGCCGGTCAGGGACAGTGAGATGGAACAGTGTTGTTGTTGGACGACAGCGCGTGTATACATCGGGGCTCCGACCACTGTACCCATAGAGTCCAGTAGAGGCCTGTGCTTATATAACGAGGGGTTACGTATGGTAACCCTTGTTATATAAGCACAGGCGAAGCCCTCTACTCAGGGACCCTGTCTGTCCTATGCTGCTTGCTGAAGAGAAGTGTAGGATGACAGTCAGGAGGCGAGGCCTCCTTTTATGCGGTGAGATGCGCGCGCATTCAGGTAGGCCCTGTGCTTATATAACAAGGGTAACCGTACGTAACCCCTCGATATGTGCTTCATCTCAACACGAGATGTTCCAGATATCTGTGCAAATGGATGTTTTTTTATGTCCTAAAAGGGAAACTAAATCTGATTGAGTATATAGATAGTATTTTACATATTTTACTTGTTTTTTTTATATAAAGCTATAATGTGCTTATATTTGCCAAATGCTTTTCAAGTCTTTCCCAACATGTTGCAGATGAAATGATCACATAATGACGCCATGAACATAACTAAGGGCTGTTTGACGAAATGTGCAATATGCAAGCTGCAATTAGCTACAAAAGATCACTACCTCTCCTAATAATTTGACATTTTTCACTGATGCAAACAAATTCAATAGTTATGAACCATGCACCTTGGTTGTTTAAGGACATTATTCAGCAAGCAAGTTAGACGTGACATTACATCAAAATCATCACTACTTTTTAGTGTCTTCATTTCATATTAAGAGTGTTTATGCTCACTTATTCTAAGATAAAATAAGATAGACCTTTATTAATCCTCTTAGGGTAATGCAGGTGTTATAGCGGCAACAGAATAAGAGTGAAACAGACGACACTAAATATAATAGTTCCCACAAGGATAACACAATTACAAATAAAATAAGACATGTATGTAACCGTTTGAATAAAGATATCACAATAACAAGGTTAAACCCTGATCAGCTGAATGTATATATTTATGTATATATATACATATACAAACTGTTATCTGTGTATTTATAACCTTACATTTTGATTTTAATAAGCAATACAAAAAGTAATATCTTAAGCCTTTTTTAACTTGCCGTATATCTATATTTAATATATATATATATATATATATATATCTGTCTGTCTCACAGTGTCCTGACAGCAGGCAAATCAAACAGATTGTTGCGACGGACTTTCCTTTGAAAAAGTGCTACTGAAAGAATATTAGAAGCCCATCCAGATACCTGCCTGTGTGTGTGTGTGTGTGTGTGTGTGTGTGTGTGTGTGTGTGTGTGTGTGTGTGTGTGTGTGTGTGGGCTCCTTTGAATATAGATGAACAGTGCTGACATGGGCAGACATTCTGGCTTTCTACACTCTTCTTCACACACACTTAAATATGCAGTGCAGATACACACACTTGCAGACTGCCACTCACACACGAAAGGTTCCCCCTCTCCCCCCCTCACCAAATTAATTCACGACTCACGTTCTGTCTAAATTGTAACCCTCTATCAGTCACACTAAATCCGATCATTTGTTCCAACCACATTGCAGACAACAGCAAGAGCTATACTCATCATGTTAATTCCCAATTTTGAACACACACACACACACACACACACACACACACACACACATTCATCGGAATTTGACAAGAGACATGCTAATCATATGAATCCAGTCGATAGCCCAAATCAATGGTTTCCTCCCATAGGCCAGCGGTTCTCAAACTGTGGTCCGCAGGTGGTCCGTGGAAAAAAGCTAAATAAAATCCACTTTTTATTATCAAGGATTTTCGGGGACCACCTCATATGTGACTTGCTCTATCAAAATCAGTCGCATGCTCTATCAAAATCAGTCGCATTGACCCGAAGACACATTTTGAGTTGTATACACTGTTGGAAAGAGGAGATTCCTAGCTTTCTAAGGATATCAGGATCGTTTTTGTACTCCAAATATTAAGCAAAATATGCAGAGTCGCTGTAAGGGACGATTCTAAGGGTCCGTGACTGACAGGGGCCCAAACTATTTTAGAACATTGTATGTGCAGCTACGATAAGTAATAAGGGTATCTTTATCTTGAATTGTGTGCCGCAGTGCGTTAGAATTTTTTCGCTCAGGGGTCATTTAGACGCTTCTTATGAGACTTGTGTTCTGTTTTGGTAAAAATGGTTCATATCTTCAGTTAGCTGAGATTCTTTCCGTTAATCTGGTGCTAGACATTAATAGTTTCATAAATGTTAAGAAGCCCTGAGACATTATCTCGAAAAAAAAACGGTGGGAGGGGTCCAATGGGGGGACCGCCGTGCTTAAGAGGTTAAGAAAAAAATGTTTAAGTAACCTTTCATCATTCATCAATAATTAACATTAATAGAACGTTATATTAATAATGTACTCACTAAACGTATGATTAATTTAACTTAATTTCTAAGACTTTGTTTATTTAAACAAAACACCCGAACCCCGAAAAACGTTTGGATTATGCTAATCCACGTTTATTTTGAAATGAGCCGTTGCGACTTCTGACTGATTATTTCCTTATTGTACACGTTTATATTAATTTATTTTATATTCAGTGTTCTCTGATTGTATGCTACAGGTAGGCTGTCATTTTATTAAGTTCCTTTGATATTGTAAATGTTGTGTTATGTGTCTCTTTCCTGCAATATCGGATGTTGAAAGAGCTGGAGCTGCAGTTCATCTTCGCTGATGCAGCTGTTGTGTTCTATGATTGTATGCTACAGATTTGAATATATGGTCAAGGACCAAAAGAAAGAAAGAAGTTGTCCGCCGTCCTCTTTGAGAAACATACACAACGCAGACAGACACCGGTCACACGTGCGACAAAAGTATCAGATAGGCTTCAATTTACTTTTGATTGTCTAATTAACTATAAAAAAATATCTGCGTTTTAACTCTAAGTTTATATATGTACTTATTTTTGTAAGGTGGTCCGCGAAAATCCTTGATAATAAATAGTGGTCCGCATAAACAAAGAGTTTGAGAACCCCTGGAATAGGCGCTTTCACACCAAGTACTTTTCCCAGGAATAGTCCCCGGAACTTTTATTTCCCCGGAACTATCTCGTAAATCGCGTTCACACTAATATACGGAATAAGTCCCTGAGGGAGGATTACGCAAATGAAGCCGCTGACGTCACTTCTTCTTCTGCTTTGGGTTTACTGCCACCCGAAGTCCCGGAGCCCCCCGGAGTCCGGGACTTTGGGTGGCAGTAAATCGCCACCCGAAGCCCCGGGTAAATCGCCAGAAGCGCCGACACCTCCTCATCACTCCACCGATTCCACGTTTTATTTTATGTTGCCATAAGTTAGTCTCTCTCCGTTGGTGCGCTGAGCTAATGCTAATAATGCTAATGCGAGGAAATAAAATGGCGGCTTCACAAAAACCTTTCAGAGTTTTACGGGGCGTGGTTTGCAATAAGCCCAGCCAATCAGAAATGGGAACCTTTTTCTCTAGCAGGGACTAAAAAGGGGTGAAAAGGTTCCTGAAAAAAAAATATTTTTGGTGTGAACGCAACATCCCAGGAACTATCGGAACTATTTCTGAGAAAAGTACGGGAAAAGTACTTATCAGAACAGATACAGGCATGAGTTGGAATATATCTCAACACTTCCTGTGTCTTTTTCCACAGCTGGTCACAGTATTCATGCAGATCAATAAGCAATGGTCTGCTTTAAACCCTGTGTACTAATAACCTATGCCATTTTATGAAATAAACAGATTCAAAACATTTAAAGGTACTCGATATTCATTTTGTGTGTTGCTCTGTGTGTTTGTGAGACGCTGTGCTGCTAACCGCTCACAGCCCCAGCTGCACTCTGTGTTGGCCGTCTGGCCTTCATTTGCAGCTGATACTTTTCTCTTACATAATCAGGATACAAAAAATGGTAACTGTATTCCCTTACAGTTACATTAAAAAACTAACTAAAAAGAGCATACTGTATAGTGTTTGTTGTAAAAGGATCAGATGTTATCTCTTCTCTGTTAGCTGTACTGTTCTGTAGGCTAATACTTTAAGTGTGAATCTATACGCCTATACTGCCTGAATCTGCTTTATGATTTTCACTGTCTTTGGTTCATTTGTTCTGTTTTTATTTCAGTAGGTGAACCTATATGTTCATACAATAGTTTAACTGTATGTATTTAACTAAAACGGAGCATTTTCTGTCAGCTCAGATTTTATTTCTGCTTTTTTAAACTGCAGTATGTGCTCATGTGTTTCATTGTTGGTGTTTATGCTTCATGAAAGGCAGGTTTTCCTTTCTATTCATAAAATATAGAGGACACGTTTTTTTATACTAAATATCTTGCTTTCATCTTTTCTGTGGTCACATTGTTCTTTTGTCTCACATAATACACTTAATTAAAACTATTGAATGGATTGCATTGCATTAAATAATGATGTAAAACAAAAGTACATCCGTTTCTTAAAAGAGGCCCTAGAATGCCTTTTGGTGTTTTCTCTCTCTTTTAGCACTGGATATGTCCATCGTGCGCATGCGCAGTACGAGTACCAATATCAACAAAGTCACCTGTGACCCACGTGACACCGGCTATATCATAGTGATGTGTCGGTCGCGAACGAGCCGGCTCAAAGAGCCGGCTCTTTTAAGTGAACGACGGGAGCCGGCTCGCGCCCGCAAACGAGTCGTTTTTTTTTGTTATTTTTTTGTTGTTAAGTAATACAAGACAGAATGATATGATGATCTCCGCGCTACAGCTGCTCCGTGCATGCATGCAGTGACATGTAATATCCAAGGATTAGAGACTGTTGGATGCTGCTGTTTTGAGCATTGCAATACATTTATTTTTATTATGTTTTTTTATGATTAGAGACGGTTGGATGCTGCTGTACTGAGCATTGCAATATATTTATTTTCACTATGTTATTTATTTATGATTATCCTTGGGCTCAGCAAAGATTTGATGTCAGCTGTTGCTGTCTTTTTTTCTATAGTTAATACTGAAATAGAGCCCTGCTGTTTTGTCAGGGCCTTTTCTTTAAATATAATTTTAAAATGTCGATACAGTAGCCCCTTTTTTTAAATGTCTATGCTTAAGTTTTTATCTCAATCTCAATCTTTATATAGCACATTTAAAACAACCTTCAGTTGACCAAAATGCTGTACAGGCAATAAATATTAAATAACACAATGGGAGTACAATAATAAAACAATAATTAAAAACATGATAAAAAGCACAATAACTAGAAAAATATTTAAAAAAAACACATACAAATGTAAAAATGTAATGCTCAACTAGTATTAAAAGCCAGTGCAAAGAGGTGAGTTTTGAGCTGAGATTTAAAAAGTTCAATAGACTCAGCGGTCCGGATATGTACTGGGAGGCTGTTCCACAGTCTAGGAGCTGCAACACTGAAAGCCCTGTCACCTCGGGTTTTGTTATAGGTGTTGCTATCTGCTTTGTGTAGCGTGGTTCTACAAGCAAGTCTGTGCATTCATTGGGTGGTATCAGAGAGATACAAGGGTCTGTAAATGCAATGAAAACAATTGGCCACAGCAAATAATTGATATTAAACATGTAATTTTTACTTTTGAATACTTCAGTACAAAGGATGTATTGAATAATTTAAGTGATATGTGTACACATATAAATCATTAGTCAAAACAAGGCTACATTTGATTGAATTATAAAAGGTATAATATGTGGTAAACTGAAGAGCCGTTTGGGAGCCGAAAGAGCCGGCTCTTCTTGGTGAGCCGAGCCAAATGATCCGGCTCACCAAGAAGAGCCGGAATTCCCATCACTACTATATCAGCCAGTGTCATCAGAGGATCTGTTCCTTTCATCTTCTCGCTGTGCGAGAGTACCGTGGCTGCATTCTTGCAGCCTACAGCGTTCAGGTTTGAACGTTTGATCGGAGGGATTTCTCTGCATACAGCTGGCCGCGGGGAGCTTCGCGACTGATAGTCGGAGCTACGGGTTGTTAACGCGTCCTCCAGGAGCTGTGGCCGGCGGTGCGCCGTGCAGAGCCTCGACGGACAGGTTCGTGTCAACTTGTGGTGATGGCTGTGTTCCCGCACCCTCTCCCAGCTAAGTTGTCCTGATTGCTGTCTTGTTATTGTCGGGCTACTTTCTGGTGACGACAGTGTTCTCGCCTCCTCTCCCATAAAGTTGCCCTTATGATGCTCTTTCGAAAGTTCTGCTTGTGGCGTTGTGCCCGAGCTATCTTTAGCATTCGAGTTCCCAGCTTTCGCTGCGTCTATTATTTAATGGTATGGAAAGCCCACAGTGCCATAATTTGCCTGTTTTTTGTTAGGTGCAGAGAGTAAGGTAAGTTCTGGCCAGAGTTACTACTGTAACTACGGTCCTAGGCCATGCAACTACGGCATGGTTACTGCTGTAACCATGGCCTATGGTTCTTGCGGGCTGTTCTATTCCTTAGAAGCTAATTAGCTTCATTCTCAGCGACTGCAGTAGCGCTATATTGTTGTATTTACCACTCCTAGTGCTAGTCTCCTAGCACTAGGATGGGTAGATGCGGAGAACAATCTTCACTGTGTGTGCTGTGTGCTCCGCATGTGTGGCCATTCACCGGCCACGGTTACTTTTGCCATAGTTACTACTGTAGCTACGGTTCTAAGCCGTTTAAGTATTGGCCATAGTTACTACTGTAACTACGGGTCTACGCCTTGTAAATACTGGCCGTAGTTACAGTAGCCGCGTAAGTACTGGCCATAGTTACTACTGTAACTGCGGTTCTAGGCCGCGTAAGTACTGGCCATAGTTACTACTGTAACTACGGATCTACGCCGTGTAAATACTGGCCATAGTTACTACTGTAACTACGGTTCTAAGCCGCGTAAGTACTGGCCATAGTTACTACTGTAACTACGGTTTTAAGCCGCGTAAGTACTGGCCATAGTTACTACTGTAACTACGGTTCTAAGCCGCGTAGGTACTGGCCATAGTTACTACTGTAACTACGGTTATACGCCGCGTAAATACTGGCCATAGTTACTACTGTAACTACGGGTCTAAGCCGTGTAAGTACTGGCCATAGTTACTACTGTAACTACGGTTCTAAGCCGTGCAAGTACTGTCCATAGTTACTACTGTAACTATGGTTCTAGGCCGTGTAGGCTGGCCATGGTTACTACTGTAACTACAGCTCTGTGCTGTTCTCTTCTTTGGAAGCTAGTTATCTGGTCTTAAACATTGTGTTTTTTGACTTGATTTCGCTTGGTTGTTAGCAGCAGCCGCTTGCCTAACACCTTGCATGGACCGTTTAGCTTCATTATTTAACTCAGCTGGTGAAGGCAGTGCTCTCGCTCCCGCTCCCGGTATCGTTGCCCTGTAACGTATCACTCTGGCTATTATAGCAGCGGCCACTGGGCTAACATCTGGCGTGTTCGGCGTGCTGCTTGATTCTTAGCAGCAGCTGCCTGGCTAAGCTGCCCTGTTAAGCTTCTTCGTTTAATCTAGCCAGGTGTAGGCAGTGCTCTCGCTCCCGCTCCCTCTGCTAGTAACGTGGGTGTAGGTCATTCACATCCCCCTCTGTGTTCGGCGAGTAGGAGCAGTGCTCTACTCTTTCCGTTCAGCAGGTAGCCGGTGAAGGCTGTGTTACCGCACCCGCTCCCGGTTACGCTGCATCTGGCATTTGTCTCTGACTCAACCAGTGAAGGCAGTCTTCTCGCCCCCGCTCCTGGTAGACGTGTACTTGATTCTAGCAGCAGCCGCCCGGCTAAGCTGTCCTGTTGAACTTCTTTATTTAATCCAGCTAGGTGAAGGCAGTGCTCTCGCTCCCGCTCCCTCTGCTGGTAGCTCCGTGCTTCGTTTACTCGGCTAGGTGAAGGCAGTGCTCTCGCTCCCCGCTCCCTCTGCTAGTAGCCTTGCACTTTCATTTACTCAGCTAGGTGAAGGCAGTGCTCTCGCTCCCCGCTCCCTCTGCTAGTAACGTGGGTGTAGGACATTACACCCCTCTCGTGTTCGGCGAGTAGGAGCATTGCTCTACTCTTTCCGTTCAGCAGGTAACTGGTGAAGGCTGTGTTCTCGCACCCCGCTCCCGGTTACGCTGCATCTGGCATTCATCTCAAACTTAACCAGTGAAGGCAGTGCTCTCGCCCCCGCTCCTGGTAGACGCTAAAACTGCCTTGTTCGTTAATCCAGCTAGGTGAAGGCAGTGCTCTCGCTCCCGCTCCCTCTGCTGGTAACGTGGGTGTAGTTACATCCCTCTTTGTATTCGGCGAGTAGGAGCATTGCTCTACTCTTTCGGTTCAGCAGGTAGCTGGTGAAGGCGGTGTTCCCGCACCCGCTCCCGGTTACGCTGCATCTGGCATTCGTCTCAAACTTAACCAGTGAAGGCAGTGTTCTCGCCCCCGCTCCTGGTAGACGCTAGACTGCCTTGTTTATTAATCCAGCTAGGCGAAGGCAGCGCTCTCGCCCTCTGCCGGTAACGTGGGGGTAATTACATCCCTCTTTCTGTTCGGCGAGTAGCAGCACGGCTCTACTCTTTCCGTTAAACGGGTAGCTGGTGCAGGCTGTGTTCCCGCACCCGCTCCCGGCTACGCTGCATCTGGCTACCCACAGAATGGCTCATTCATGTGGGCTGTCCCCTAAGGTGGATCGGTTAGCTGCCATCATGGAGCAGACAAAGCCGCTCCTGTTGGCCCTTCAGCCAGGGGCCGGTGTGGGGGCTACTAGCTTGCCGCCTGGCCCGCCTTCGGTTGCCTCACCTCTGCTTGAGGATGCCATGTCGCTAGCGGCTCCGGCTGAACCGCTTCTTGAAAAGGGGGGGGCGGGGCCCCGCTCACCCCCGAAGAGGCTCCCCACTCCTCTGCTCAGAGCTCTTTGCAGGGCACGGAGGACGGCTCCATGGCGGCCATTATTCGTGCGGCCCTGGTACACTTGCAGCTTCAGGTTCCGCAGGCCGACCCAGGCTAGCGCCTTCTTCAGGCATAACCCTGCCCCTTTCATTCCCACTGTTCCTCCTTTGGAGGAGTACCTGAGGGAACTCCATGCATGCTAGAGACACACCAGGGCCCTCTCCCACTCTGCTGCCATGCAGGATCCGGCGAGGGTGGGGCTGGGTCGCTTGCCATCCATTGAGCCTGCCATCGCCTCCCCGATTCTGGCCCCGGATGCCAGGCGCCCTCGGCCTCAGTGCAGGGTCACAAACAAGCTGCTCTGTAAGGCCTACGACACAGCGGCACGGGAACTCCCTCTCCCATCTGATACTGGCTGTCTCTACCTCTCTGCAGCAGGCTCCGGCTGAGCCTTCTTTGCTGGGCCTCAGTGATGCATCACTGCAAGCCTTTGCCCTAATGCTAGGGAATTGGGACGAGTCATGTCCTTTTGGTGCAGACTCGTCGCCAGGTTTGGCCTGCTTAGTCACCACTGTCGGAGACATGTCCTCCGTAGTGTGCCAGTCGAGTCAGGGGAGCTGTTTGGGGCAGCTGCCCTGTAGGCATTGGAGCGTGCTGCCCAAGCTAGGCAGACCAGGCAGCAGCTCTCGGGTCTTTATAGGCCTGTGCCCACTCCCAGCAGGCCCAGGGGCCCCTCTAGCAGCCGCACTCAGCCACCAGCTTACAGTGGTGGTCTGCGCAGGTCCCAGCGGCCCACTCATCCGTTGTGCCCCCGGCTGCCGGCCATCTAGGCGGCCTCGTGCCTCAGAGCCTTACCGGCCTCCCCCCAGCAGCAGCTCAGCTACTGGGCTGTCTGTACTTCCGGCCCTTGGGGGGTTTTCACCTTAACCCAGGGGTACGAACCGCAGTTCCGGCCCCTAGCCTTCGGCCGGGCCAAAATGACAGTCGTCAGCGATCCGGCAGATGCCCTAGCTCTAGCCCAAGAGTTGTCCGTCCTTCTGCCCAAGGAGGCAATCGAGCCAGTAGACCCTCTGCTTAGCCCAGGGGGTTCTACTCTGCGGACTTTCTCGTGGCCAAGAAAGTCGGCGGATTTCACCTGCTCTTGGACCTCAGAGGAATCGACAGATTCCTGGAGGTGCTGCCATTCCATATGCTGACCGCAGCACATGCACAGTGGGAGTGGTTCGCAACCGTGGACTTTAGGGAGGCCTACTTCCTCGGCAAGAGGGTGCCTGATATTCAGTTCCTCCGGCCCTTGGGCAGACTGACGGCTGCCTCAGCCGTTGGGCCCTTAGGCCCGCTGTCGTTGTGCCCCATGCAGATGTGGCTGATCAGCCTTCTCTTGGATGCCAAGTGGCACAGGCACAGGAAAGTCAGAGCGTTGCAGCGTTGTCTCCACTCTCTGTCACGCCGGAGGGGCAGGGTCTATCTCCTGATGGGCGTGCCCATGGGCGCCATCCCATCCCGCCAGGAGACTGTCACCATAGGTGCATGTCTCTTAGGGTGGGGTGCAGTGCGGCAGGGCAGGACCGCTCAGGGTCAGTGGTCTGCCCAGGAGGGTGCACGCCATGTCAGCGTGCTAGAGCTTCGGGCTGTGCAGCTTGCACTCACGTACTTTCTACCCCAACTGAGGGGCAAGAATATGCATGTTCCTTGGGACAGCAGGTACACTGTTGCCCAGACGGCAGTCCCTTCTAGATAGTGGGCGTTCTCACTCCACTCTGAATTATGTGGCTGCTATTTCTGCCCGACATGTTCGGGTCGACGGCGCCACGGCGGGGTGCCTCAGGTCGGTGTCCCTCTTCCTGAAGAGGGGCTTTACGGCAGCGTCCCCCTAGCACCCCGAGGGCTCCGGCTTGGGACCTGCCCCTGCTGCCGGATGCCCTATCATCTCCTCCCTTCGAGCCCCTGGCCCAGGTGGGGCTTTGGTGGCTGCCCACGAAGGCAGCATTTCTGCTTGCCATGGCCTCAGGGAGGCAAATTGGGGAGTTACATGTCCTCTCCATAAACGATACATGCCCCAGGTGGGACTCTCAGGTGTTGCCCTTGGCATTCCTGCCCAGGGTGCTTCCACAAACCCACTTCAATCAGCCTGCCCAGCTGGCACGCTTTGACATTCGGGAGAACGGCACGTCGAAGTGGCTGTGCCCTGTGGGTGCCCAAAGGGCGAATATCGAGGCTACTGCCTGTATACGGCAGTCGGAGCAACTCTTGTTTTTGCCATAGCGGCACTAAAGGAGGTGTGCCCTCTACCAGTGGCTGCCCCACTGGGTTGTCGATACCATCTCACATGCCTACGGGGCCAGTGGCCGCCCCTTGCCACCTGGGCTGAGATACCACTCTGCAAGGAGCATCTCAACATCTTGGGCTGCCCTGAGAGGGGCGCCCCTGGAGACCATCTGCGCCGCGGCGTCGCGGGCGTCTTCTGGCACATTCTCCAGTTATCGGGTTAATGTCGCCACTCCCCATTCTTTGGGCATGGTCCTTTTGCCGAGCTCCGCTGCTTCCAGTAGTGAGCCAGGGCTGGGATTCTTCATGACATGGTTGGTATAAGTCATCCAGTGCTAAAAGCACCGCCTCTGGCGGTCAGTAGGGACGAAATAGAACGATAGTTACGTCTGTAACTACGGTTCTATGAGTCCCGGATGACCGCCAGAGTTTCCTGTCACTCAGAATTCTTGTGTGCTCGCGAGAAGATTCTGGGAACAGATCCTCTGATGACACTGGCTGATATAGCCGGTGTCACGTGGGTCACAGGTGACTTTGTTGATATTGGTACTCGTACTGCGCATGCGCACGATGGACATATCCAGTGCTAAAAGCACCGCCTCTGGCGGTCATCCGGGACTCATAGAACCGTAGTTACAGACGTAACTATCGATTTGTGTGCATGTAAATGGTCTGCAAAGACTAAAATCCCTGTGTTCCCTCCAGAGGGAGTTTCTTTTTCACACACTTCCTCCCACCCCCGCCCCCCATGCCTGAAACGCCTCCATTGGACTCCTTTGTTTACTACCGTAACATAGTGACATCACCATGTAACACATGCTCTTCTATTGGCGATATAGGCTATGGGGCGGAATTTATCTAACCAATCACAGCAGAGCCGGCCAGCTAACCAATCAGAGCAGACTGGGCTCTGGTTTCAGACAGAGGGTGAAAAGAGGTGCTGCAGCACAGGCAGTATGAGAAAAATAAAGAGCTTTTTGAACATTAAAGCATGGAGATGTCACAGTATAGGCACTACATACTAACAATAACCTGAAAATGAGCATTAGAGCCCCTTTAACACTGTTTTAATTGTATCTGTATCAGCACTGTCTTTTGGCTGTTACAATGTATATTTTTCCTCTGTGGGACAAATAAAGGAATTCTCATACTGTATTGAAATCAATAACCTTATATGTGAGCTTGCTGTAAAACCACATAGATATAAATCATAATTGATGATTGTTGCCCACTGCAATCATATTATTTACTGGGCAATAGAGATAACGTAAGTTTAGTTTGACTTCTTCACTTCCTCCACTGGATGAACCAATGAGGGGTGGATTTGATTGGGATGAATGAGCCGGAGGACAGATGGCCTTTAATCTCGGCAACATCTGTTAAGGAGAAGATAACGGATTCTCTACATCTGAACCTCTGACTCCTTGCTCCTTGGTTATCTTGCTGTTGTTATCTTCATATATCTCTGTATATCTTCTCCATTTATTTGTTTCTTTTACACACTCTTCACATCCCTTGTACGCTCCATTTTTAACCACCCTGTTTCTCCCCAGCTTTATTTCCTCGTAGCCCTCATCCCTGTATGTCTTACAGTACGTGCTCTCTTTTCAGGCCCGCTTTTTTTTTTTTCCTGCGCTGCTTTGTTGAGATTTGATCAATTCCTCAGTTGCTTTGACTTCCATTGCGACACTGGGCCATCTAATTTAAATGTGAAGCATTTAAAATGTCAATTACAAGCTAATTAAATTAATGGCACAATGTGATTTAGCCGTTTGGCTCCTCCCGCCCTGAGCAACAGATAAATTGTCTCGTCTCAGGAGAGGAAAAAAAAGGCTAAGTGTTTAATACAGCTGCCGCTTGACTCGTATAAACACACACACACGGACACACACACACACACACACACACACACACACACACACACACACACACACACACACACACACACACACACAGAGACCCTGCGCGGCCTGCTGGGAAATTGGTTTCAGGAGAGGAGAGGATGGGAGGATAAGAGAGGAGTGGAGAGGAAAGGTGGAGAGGAAGGGACAAGGAAGTAGATGAGGCTAAGATAATGAGAGGGGGAGGTTGGGGTGTAAAGAGATTTTTGACAAGAGATATGATGAGGTAAGAAAACGTGAGGTGGGATAAAGAGAAGATTAAAAGGAAAGAAAAGGAGTGGGTGAAAAGAACACTGAAAGAATGTAAACATTGACTTAAATGTTCTTATCTCAACACATTTCCCATAATTGTATTAGGATAGTTGAAAGCAATAATATTAAGTTGAACATATAATTTTGTATTTAACTTAATATTATTGCTTTCAACTTACCTAATACAGTTATGTGAAATTTGTTGACATAACACATTTAATTAAAGTTTTTTTACTGTAAAAAGAAGAGGAGAGGACGAATGAGAAAACACAGAAGGGGAAGAAAAAAATGGTGATGTAAAAGATACAAAGTATAAGGAAGTAAACAAAAAATGGGAAAAAGGTAGGAGGCGAGGGAGGTAGAAGGGGAGGATATAGGAAGCAAGCATTTAGAAAAGAAAAAAGCAATCGGACTAAGGTGGAGATTTGAGATGAAAGCTGAGAAGAGGAAGAGAAGGGTGGAAGGAAAAAAAGATAAAGACGATATTAGGGTCCGAGCCAATGACAGGTCAAAAGGGGAGGACAGACATAAATAAGTAAAAAGGGGACACAAAAGTCCGGAACGTGATCAAAAAAGGGCCAGACGTAGAGGAACTGTTAGGAGATGAAATGGAAAAAAGGGTGAAATGAAAGAGGGATTGTGCTGGAAGAAAGCAAGAGGAATAAAAGGAAACGCAATGCGAGGAAGAGAGGAAGAGAACGGAGGAAGAGAATAGAGGAAGAGAATGGAGGAAGGGCAGAGCAGCAGCATGGAGCAGCACAGAGCTCCTCACTCAGCTCCAGTCCTGTGAGCTCGTGGTAAATGGAGTATTGATTCAGAGGAGATGAGATTTTCAGAGTAAACACATAACCAAGCGCTGCGCTCTGCTGTGGGCCCCGAACACTCACTGGAGACTTACAGTGTTCAAAACATTACCAACACCACGCTCATATGGGGCAACCCCACTCCTGCGCACAGTACACACTCATTTAAAGTCTCCAACTGTTTAGTGAAAGGCTGCTGCTGTACCATTTGCATATTCCTAATGGCTGGAATAACTTGAAAGTCAAACTTTTTAGGGGAGTCGAAAAGGAAAAATGATATTCTCTTTGCTGACCAAACAGCCATGTTTATAGAAACTGTCAAGTCAGTATTGGGTTTATAACTGGTTGCTCCAATCAATAAATGTGATTGTTATAGTTCTGAATCAGCCTTGTCTATTATGTATAATTCCTTTGCACAATCTGTTGTGCCATTGAGAAAGAAATTGTAAAGAAGATGACAAACTGATACCATAGAATGTCTTCTTATGTTTGCTTAGCGTCATGGGGGTATAAGGTGATGTCACATCATCAGACAGGACACTCCGACCCTGCAGATTCCGCATTATTTAACTATACGGACTCAGATTGGCTTAAAAAAATTGAGAACATCGATATGCTTTGAGAATGTTGGTTTGCTCATTATAAGAGAATGTTTAATTGAGACAATTTCGCATCAGTTAATGTCCTTGCAAGAGTTTGTGTGGAAAGCATAAACGTCACTTAACAGTGAGCAAGCTGTAACCCACAACAAAATAGAAAACATTTAAGTTTCCTAAAGAGGAGTGGCGCCCCTCTCCACCTGCTTAACAACATTACAGAAGAACAATAACAAAAAAGAGCAAATGATCATAACACTGTGAGGCAACAAAATGGGTGCTGCATTGCTTTGAAAACTGGTGTAAGGATAAATGTGTGTTACTAGACTTTATGACATCAATAAAAGAGCAGGTTGATGGTAACACTATGGCCAAAAGTATCTATACACCAGAGCATCACATCCACATGCAATTACTGAACATCTCAATCTAAAACCAAAGGGCTTTTTTGTTACTAGAGCAGATTCTACTCTTCTGGATTCACACTGTCCACCACTGGTTGGGACCAGGCTGCAGGGATTTGTTCCCATTCAGCCTCAGGAGGATTAATGAGGTGATAAGGTCTGGCTTGCAGTCAATCTTCAGATTCAACCCAAGGTGTTGGATGGGGCTGAGGTCAGGGCTCTGTGGAGCGGTGTCAAGCTCTTCCACACCTCACCTTCTTATTATTTCAAGGACATTGCTTTGTAAACGGGGCCATAGTAATCTAGAAACAGGAAATGCCTTATATTATTTGGACCAGAGATAGATGCAGGGTTTAAAGGGGGACAGAGAGGAGAGGACATTGCCTGAAGGTTCTGCGAGTCGGATTCAAATCCACGCTCTGGACCGCCAACTCTAATCACTGAGCTATCCGACGGCCCAAAAACAGGAAATGCATTTTCCCTGAACTGTTGCAACAAATTGGAAACACAGCGTTGTCTAGTACATTATTGTATGCTGGAGAATAACGATTTTCCTTCATTGAACCCAAGGTTATTGGCCGAAACCAAAGCAATTATTTTTAAGTGTTATAATGGTGATTAAAACTACAAAATTATAATGCTATCGGGGAAAGCTGAGATGTAAAATACTCTATTTAATTGTTTAATACCATGCCAACCATTGTTCTGTCAGTGTGGGCGTCCACTTTCTTTTATTTAAAAAATGGGCAGTTGTTTTTTTAATTGAGCTATAGTGTTTTCACAATCAACAGCGTTTTATATCATGTTGAGTTTGTTAGCCAACATGTAATTAGCTTGCGTACACATTTCTATCTAATGAGCAGTGTAAACTTCATAACCAGCTGTTCAGTGCTGCCCAGGCCAAGCACTGTAATCTATACACAGATCATAAAGTGAAACTGTGGTTAGGAAATCAAAATGAGGTATTGCCTCGGGCAGAGAGCTAATTATGTGCTGTTGAAGAGGGGGGTGGGGGGGGTGCGAGAACAGATTAATTGATGTTCTGCATAAATGTGTTTTCTGGAAATCAATACATGACTGTATGCTTGCATACAATAACACAATGAGGATTTATACACACAGGCACACACTTCAGTACTTGTGAGGGCCTTCATTTAACTTTAGCCCTGACTTTCTTTAGGCTTAAGATTTTGATAAACTTGTCAAACACTTATTAAATAACTGCAACGTTTGATTATTCATAGCCTGGTCTTTCCTGTGAAATGTATCCAAACCACTTTAACAATTCCATTTATTTAATAAGAATAAATTGAAGCACAGAGGATGTTGAAGTACTTTTTTAATCACTAACCACATTTTAAATCCAATGTAACACCTAGTAAATCAATGGTGAAGCCTATTTTTTGGAGGTCATGTAGTTAGGTGGAAGTCAACTATGTGTGATCAAAGTTGATCAAAGTATTTGTACACTGGTTAAGACTACGAGTTATATGTTAAACTGTTTTTTCATCAGAATGAAAGGGATAAAATTAGTAGGCACCGACTTCATTAAGTACAAACTGTGACCATATCAACATGCAATGCTGTTGTGACAGAGGAAGAGATTGAAAAGTGGTTCAACAGTTAAAAATCAAACTTTGAAATGAAAAAGTGTTCCACATTCACTGCCTGTGCTGTGACATTAGCCATACACTCTCACAAAGCCAGCCAACGGAATGCAACCGACAGAGAGCAGAGACAATAAGCAGCTAGCTGTCGAAGGACGTGGGACACCTAGCAGTTACATAGTGTACAAATCTTAAAGAGGCCCTATTATGCTTTTTGGAGTTGTCTCTTTTCTGTAGAGTGTTGTATAGGTTTTTGTGCAAGTAAATGTTAAATGTTCTGCAAAGGCTTGAATCCCTGTGTTCCTTCCAGAGGGAGTTTCTCTCCAACACTAACACTCACGCTTCTATTCGCTAGCACTCCAACACATTGTACGTGATAGGCTAAGGGACAGGAAATTTCCGACACATCTCTAAGCTGTTAACCAATCATAACCGAGCTGTCCAGCTAACCAATAAGGGCAAACTGGGCTCTGGTTTCAGACAGAGTGTGAAAAGACAGGCAGTATGAGAAAAATCAAGAGCTTTTTGAACATTAAAGCATGGAAACATGTCACAGTAGAGACACAAAAATACATATAGGAACCTCAAAATGAGCAGAATTAAAAAAAAAAGTCCTCTTTAAGATTCAAAAAGGATTCAAACTTTTTAACCATGCCATTATAATTTATTATCTTTTTTCTTGTAAGTACAATGTTTCTCAAAGAAAGTAATTTGAGTCGTATTTCAGACGAGAAATAAATTGCTGAGTACTTTATGAGTCATATCTCTCTTCGAGCATTTGATCCTGACAACTGGATGAATATCTGCACAGAACTAAATGCAGAACTTAATTTACATCTTGGCACACAACAGCAGAGATCTGCTCCATGCACCTTAACATGCTGTTCGTCATAATGTAAGAAGAGATTTGTGTTTGTGAGTGTGTAAGTGATTGAGTGAAAGAGCAAAGAGAAGGACAGAGCAAGAGAGAAAAGAGTGTTCGACACAAACAATAGGTAAAAAGAAGCAGTGCACAAGGTTACACATGCACAGATTCGCACACTCACAATGAAAATATCCCACATAACAGGCGCAAAATTGAACAAATTAGCACATAAATAAACCCTATACTATAATATGCATTTTTAGACAGATGAGCCCATCTAAATGAACACACACAGAGAGGCAAATGCACCTGAAGGCATCACACTGGCTGTCACACAAACACATAACCTACACACACACACAAGCTGAAGACAATAGAGCGTGACATGCTAACAAATATCTCTCCAAGGCGAAGGCGAGACAGTAATTACCAGCATCTTCAATCGGGCCTGTTAGCATTCAGCTGCTGCCGCTCTCTTATCGCTGTGAAAAACTGTGATTCACCACATCAACAACAGCAGCGGCGGCAAGCATGTCCTACTAAAGGCCCAATCAGTGGCTCTCGCTCAAATCCTGCAACATCGCATTAGAGACGTGTTCCCATTCTAAATGACTGAGTCTAAGTGTCTGGCACAAGTTTACAGGCGTAATTTTGACAAAGACGCAGCTGCTATGTTTTTTTAAATGACATTTATTGCTCTTAATACTGTTCCTTTTTCATTTTCTCTGTTTATGTTTCAATTTATCTCTTTTAGAGCTGCTTATAAACCAATTGGGGCTGTATTTGATGTTCACACTGCCATAGGAGATTCATTTGAGGAGGTTTCATCATCCACCCGCTGTTTCCTGATCAAGCTTTCTCTGGATAGTTGTTGGAATTCAGTGTGGGAATTTCAGCGAAGCTGTTGTGGGGTCAACTCTTGTATTTGGCTGTGTGTTCCAATATATTGTCACACACCACGCGTGGCCTTAAGGTTCAAACTATGAAGCCTTAGGTATCCCTCTGTTTTGCACTGTTAAGGAAGCAGTGTCAATATCTCATCACATGCATTGTCATATCTAAAAGGGAACAAAATGACGTAGTGAAGAGGCCCAATTATGCTTGTTGTAGTTTTCCCTTTCCTGTAGTGTTATATAGGTTTTTTTCCATGTAAATGGTCTGCAAAGGCATCCCTGTGTTCCCTCCAGGGGGAGTTTCTCTCCCACACACTCCCCCTCCTTTGTTTACTTCCATATAATAATGACATTACTATGTGACATTCGTGCTTCTATTGGCTAGTGCTCCAACGCATTTCCCTTAATGGCTAAGGGGCGGGACATCTCTAAGCAGTTGACAAATCAGAGCCAGCAAGCAAATACATTTTACCGTAGGACAACAGAAGGTTAACATATTATTGTGACCAAAAGGGCCAGATAATGTTTCAGTTTCAGTATTTGGTCCTAGTGCCGCAAATGCGGGTTTAAATTAGGATCAAATACTTTCATTTGATTGTAAAAAAAAAAGATTAAAACTGTAAAAATGTATTCAATTATAACATGTCTTCCTGTTTCCACATAGCACCAATACAACTAAATGTATACTCATTTGGTAGTAAAATATATCATGCACACAAGCTTTATTATTTTATAGTGTTTTTTTTTTTTTAAAGCTCTTCATAATTTCAATTTAAAAGATGCTAAACAAATAAAGGTATTATTATACAAACATTCACACAAACACATTCAGCCTTTTATTTGCTAATTTCTGACCTTTTGTTTGCTGACACAAAGCCTTGGCTGCTTCATTATTTAAATAAAGGGTGATAATGATCAGTAATTCTTTTTCTCTGCACCCAAGAGCCAATTAATCAGCCAGGCCCAGGCTAATGAGGTTAAGACAGTCCCATCAGTAAACAATGAGAGAACATGGAGTGATGAGGAGGTTGTCGGCGCTTCTGGCGATTTACTCGGAAGGCTTCAGTAGAAGCTGCTGGGAGTCCCAGCAACTTCTACTGAAGCCAGTCCCCAACTCCGGGTACTTCCGGCCAGGGACTTCGGGTGGCAGTATACGCCGTGAAGTTGTTTGCGGCCTGCCAGTAAACCCAAAGAAGTGACGTCAGCGGCTCCCTCAGGGACTTATTCTGGTGTGAACGCAATTTACTAGATAGTTCCAGGAAATAAAAGTTCCGGGGAACTAAGTTCGGGGAACTATTCCTGGGAAAAGTAATTGGTGTGAAAGCGCCTATTGGCATCATCTCCAACTTTTCAACCAGTATACTTTTCATCATATTGTCTATTCAGTCAAATGTATGCAATCGTATAACAAAACATATGTCTTTTCTCATTGACCTGTACTTTCTGTTAATTGTTCTCTCTTGCTGGGAGCACCATTTTTGGATTTTCCAATATGTTGATAATAAATGATATTACAAGTAATTAAATCATACCATATTATACCCAAAATACACTGTATACTATTTTTATAATTAAATACAATATGTATCATATGCCATAATGTATCTTATTATACAAGATTATGTTAACATGGACTCATAGTCACATTAAAATAATTACTAAATCAGCCTACTATCACCTTAAGAATATATCTAGGATTAAGGGACTAATGTCACAGCAGGATTTTGATAAACTTGTCCATGCTTTTATCTTCAGTAGACTGGACTACTGTAATGGTGTCTTTACAGGTCTGACTAAAACATCTATTAGAAAGCTGCAGCTAATTCAGAACGCCGCTGCTCGAGTCCTCACTGACACTAAGAAAGTGGATCACATCACTCCGGTTCTGAAGTCTTTACACTGGCTTCCTGTGTGTCAAAGAATAGATTTCAAAATACTGCTGCTGGTTTATAAAGCACTGAATGGTTTAGGCCCAAAATACATTTCTGACCTACTGCTACATTATGAACCATCCAGATCTCTCAGGTCTTCTGGGACTGGTCTGCTTTCTGTCCCCAGCGTCAGAACTAAACATGGTAAAGCAGCGTTCAGTTATTATGCTCCAAATATCTGGAACAAATTACCAGAAACCTGCAGGTCTGCTGCAACTCTTACTACTTTTAAATCCAGGCTGAAGACTTTTGTTTTTGCTGCTGCTTTTAATTGAACTTTTCATATTTTACAGAGCACTATAACTGTTATTCATATATTTCATATATTATCTTGTTCACGACACTATAAAAAAATAAGCCAAACTAAACTAAATATTTCATAAATTGTCTTGTTTTATGTTTATTTGATTCTCTTTGCTTTTTAATGCTCTCAATGTCTTGAAATCAGATGAAAACAAACTGTAACGGACCCTGCCGTGTTATCTATGATTACTATACGCCTTACATTCATAATTTCAGCCTCTTGCGCCATGCGAATGGCGCATCACAGTCCCTGGAATATATATACATGAATATTCTCCATGAGGGGACGAAGGCTGGGAACAATACAACCCTGCCGCTGTGAAAAAGTAGAGACGAAGGTCACACTTTGCCCAGCGACAAAAAGAGGGGGAACAAGGGCAGCTCTGCGTGCAGACAGGCAGGAGAGCGCACAGCTGGATCCCTGACATCACTCACTCTGACAAGACACTCCTTACAAAATGTGTCAGAGGAAAAAAGGAAACATCCCTCTCATAAGAGGGAAAAATGGCCACTCTCTGCGTGCCGAGAGGCAGGAGAGAGGCGCACAGCTGGGTCCCTGACGTCACTCACTCTGACAGGACACTCAGTACAGGGTGTGTCAGAGAGGAATGGGAGACATCCCTCAAATAAAATTGAATAAACGAACAGGGGGAAGACCAAGAAGCAGCAGTGCAAATGTCTTCCACTGACATTCCTCCGTGCAAAGCCGCGGAGGATGAAATTGCGCACTGATGTTCTCTGGGGGATCCAACCCAGAGGAGACATACGCCTGCGACACAGCCTCACACAGCCAGTGTGACAGCCGTTGTGCAGACAGAGGCTGCCCGAATGAGCGCTCTCTGTAATGCACAAACAGGCGCTGGGAACGGCGCAAAGCAGCCGTGCGTGCAACATAGCCGGACAGCGCATGCACGGGACAGAGGAGATGAGATGTGGCTTCCTCCTCCGACCTGTGAGGAGGAGGAAAGAAGCCATCCAAGGTGATCACTCTTGACCTAAAAGAGCTTGTGATGAACTTTGGCATAAAAGCCGGGTTAGGGTGCAAAACAGCTGAACTGCCATCTCCTTAGATCCGAGACATGACGGAGACACAGAGAGAGCAGACAAATCACTCACCCTTTTCGCTGATGTTAGAGCCAAAAGTAGTACTACCTTGGCTGATAACAGTTTAAAGGGAACCTGTTCTAAAGGTTCAAATTGGGCTTTGCTTAGTGCGCATAACACCAAAGCCAAATCCCACTGAGGCGCCAGTGCGCGTGACACAGGTCTGAATCTCCGTACTCCTAGCAGAAAGCGTTTTGTCAAAGGGTGACTAAACACCATACCGACCCCGAAACCCACGTGACAAGATGATATGGCAGCAGCATATACCTTGACCTTGTTGAAGGCCAAATTCCTGTCCAACAATAGCTGGAGGAACGACAGCACGTGAGGCAGGGGGCACGTAATGGGGTCCAGGCTTTTTCCTACACACCAATGCTGGAACGCTGTCCACTTGGCTGTGTAGGACGCTCTGGTAGACGCGGCCCTGGCTCCCTGGATGGTACGTACAACATCTTGAGAGAGGCCCAGTCCCTCTAAGTGTTCCCGTTCAGGGGCCATGCCCACAAGTGCTGGCCTATCACTGGTTGACTTCTGATCGCTCCCTCCACCTGGGAGAGAGCGTCCCCGCACCACGGAATTTCCCACGGTCTGCCTGACAGCGTACGCTGTAGTTATGGAAACCAGGAAGCGCCTGTGCGCTCCGGGGCAATTAGGATCACTGACAGTTGCTCCTCCTGCACTCGGTCCAGGAACCGAGGGATCAGCGGGACTGGTGGGAAAGCATACAACAGCACCCTGGGCCATGGCCGATGTGCAAACGCGTCCACCCCCAGGGGGGGGTGGTCCTGCGCTCTCAGGGAGAACCAGAGGGCGCACTGCGCGTTCCCGCGTGCGGCAAACAGATCCACCTCTGCTCTCCGGAACCGGCTCCACACCTGGGAGACCAGTTCGGGATGGAGGCTCCAATCCCCCTGGCGAGGACCTCCTCTGGACATGAGGTCTGCCCCTTTGTTCAATTCGCCGGGAACATACATTGCTCTGATGGAGAGCATGTGTGCGCGCGCCCAGAGCAGCAGCCGCCTGGCTGTGTTCAGAAGCTGCGCTGAGCGTACTCCGCCAGGCTGCCGCGGCTTTGTTGTCTGTGCGAAACAACACATGCTGATTCCGCAGCAACGGGGCAAAATGCTGGGTTACTCTCCAGAGCAATTCCAGCACGTTTATGTGGAGAGACATGTGAGCCGGCCACTGTCCCCCCACTGCCTGCAACATACACGTTCCTCCCCACCCTGATAGAGATGCGTCTGTGAACACCGAGATGTGTGACGTAACTCTGCCCAGGGGCACCCCCGCTGACAGGGCATGGGGACTTTTCCAATAGGTTAAGTCTGAACCCATGGAAGGAGGGATGGCCACCATGCGCCTCTTCTGTCGCACGGGGTCGATGCGCAGGTGAATAAACCACCTCTGGAGTCTTTACATGTGAAGGAGACCTAGGGGGATCACCACGTGACCAGCTGCCATCATGCCAAGCGGCTGCATCAAGGAGAGGGCTGTCACCACACTGCGGGGTGTGGCGCGTTGGAGGAGAGCTGTCAGTGTCTCCACTCTCTACTGTGAGAGTCGCGCTCTCATGCGGGCTGAGTTCAATTCCACACCCAGATAGATGATAATCTGGGAGGGAAGAGGACAGCTGTTCTTCCAGTTTACTATGAAACCCAGGCTTGACAGATGTGATACGAGCTGTACCATCTGCAAAGCGACTTCCTCCCTGGAGCGAGCCAGC
Organism: Trematomus bernacchii; assembly: GCF_902827165.1. Lineage (NCBI taxonomy): Eukaryota > Metazoa > Chordata > Actinopteri > Perciformes > Nototheniidae > Trematomus > Trematomus bernacchii. The sequence goes on along the minus strand of NW_022987797.1, from coordinate 1,889,316 downwards.
AACAGCAGGTCGTCCAGGTCAAATAGTACTCTCATCCCTCCTCTGTGTAGCGGCTCCAGCGCCGTCTCTACACACTTTGAAAAAGTGCGAGGAGCCAGGGAATAACCGAATGGCAGACGGTTGTACTGGTACGATATTCCCTGAAATGAGAAACGCAGGAATTTCCTGTGTTTTGGGATGATGGGTACGTGGAAGTATGCATCCTTGAGGTCTATGGAAATGAACCAATCTCCCTGGTGAACACACTCCAGCACCTGTTTGATCGTCAGCATGTGAAAAGGCCTTTTCATTATTGCCCTGTTGAATGCTGACAGATCGAGGATGGGTCTCATTCCCCCGGTCTTTTTCGGGACAAGAAAATAGCGGCAGTAATACCCCTGATTTTCTTCCCCTTGAGGAACCCTGGAAATAGCCCTTTTCAACAGGAGTTCCTGCAGCTCTGAATGGAGCGCAAGACACTGTTCCTGGGATGACAGGAGTGTTTCCTGTATCCCATTGAACTGCGGGGGGGGGGGAGAGGCGAACTGCAGAGTGTACCCTCTGCTGATCAGCCTGCTCATCCATCTGTCCATCAGACACACGCGCTGCCACTCTGAGAAATACTCTGAGAGCAGGCGTACATGCTCGTGATGTGCTGTGGTCGTCATGGTGACGAGCCACGCCAGAGCCCTCGCCGCCGCTGCCCGTGAGTCAACCCAAGGTGGGCCTGGACCGAAAGGGCTGCGAGGGAGCCTCCACACGCTGCATTTCTGGCTCTCAGCATGAGGCGCGTACAGGCTCAGGGGATGAGTGGAGGTGTGTGCAGTGCTGTCCACACAAGGCGTTATAACGGCGCTCGTGGGCTTATTATGACCGTGTGTAGGAGGCATATCTGGGACAGAGGAATGCCGCAAGCTCTGCAGTTTATTAACCGATAGTTTAAAAACAGCAGGCTTCTGCAGCGAGCCCTGCTGTCTACTAACCGACAGGTTAGTGGCTATGGAATGCCATTTAAGCCAAAATTAAATAAATAAATAAATACATAAATAATTAAATAAATACATATATATATAAATATGCTTATGAAATAAATTCTGAAATAAATAAATGAGGCAATAAATATGTATACATGTACATTTAAATACACATTTATTTATTTCATGGGACTTTTATTTCATAATGACACATTTATTTATTTCAAGAGACTTTTATTTCATAATGAGACATTTATTTATTTCAAGACACTTTTATTTCATAATGACACATTTATTTATTTCAAGAGACTTTTATTTCATAATGACACATTTATTTATTTCAGGGGACTTGTATTTCATAATGACACATTTATTTATTTCAGGGGACACATTTCCATTTCTTATATGCAAATGAACGGGGCGTGGTTAGCTCACAGATCCAGACCAAAGCAACAGCACCGCAACACTGACTCAATAGCTCTTGTTTCACACTCAGCCTGATTTAGCTCTGGTTCTTCCTGTTTCAGTCACAGCGGAGCCGGCTCTAAACACCGAACACCGGTTCTTAGCTGACCCCACTTGGCTGACCGGCAAGAACCAAGAACCACGCTCACGTCGGAAGGGGGCGAGATTAACCTGAGCCATAATAACAGTTTATGCGAGTACGGAAAATGAAAGTTGTAACAAGCAGTAGCGCTGAGCAAAGTGACTAGAAGGCAACCACACACTTATAAAAAAACACACTTTATAAAGTCAGGCAACACTAACCAGGCTTAGTGTGATTCTGTTTATTTGTACCTTACTTTGACCATCCGTTCGCTGTCATTGATCATTGTGGAAAGCAGGCAGAAGTTTTGTTTTGTATTATAGCAGCTATCAGATGGAATCAATACATGGGCTGCACAGGTTGTCATGTCCGAGTCCGACTATCACGTAGAATCATAATGAAAAGGTAAAATGTGCCTGTAGAAAACGGCTTATGCCACAATAGGATAGCAACAAGTAGTCAAGATAGTCAGTTTAGCTTCGGTTGCTGTTGCGTAACTGCGGTCAACTCAGCCGTCTCTCGCGTTCGCTTGGTCAAATCAACAGCTATTCATTTTTGAGTGCGCAATTAATAGCGCCTTTACGGTAATCGCTGTACAAGAGTAAAATAATGCATGTTTTTTTCTGCTTTATTTGCAATACAAGTCATTTGTACCATAAGTTCTTAATAAAACTGACACTGTTTGACTCAGTCCTAGTTTGACTGCTACAATAAAATGAAGTAGGCTACTTTTACTGTGTACTTTTTGGGTAATACTCTCTCAAAGTCCCTGAGAACAAACTCATGCCACTTCTGCTATATTTGATGAGATAAAATGATTTGTATCCATAAGTTCTTAATACAATTGGTAGTGTTGGACTCAGTACTTGTTAGACTACTACCACAAATACAATGAAGTAGCCTACTTTTATTGTGTACTTGTTGAGTAATACTCTGTCAAACTCCCTTCCAGAGTACAATCATGCATGTTTTTAGCTATCTTTGATGACAGATCAAATGATATTTTGCCATAAGTTCTTAATACAATTGGGACTGTTGGACTCAGTACTACTTGGACTACTCCCACAAGTAGAATAAAGTATTTTTACTGTGTACTTCTTGAGTAATCCTTTGTCAAACTCCCCTCCTGAGTACAATAATTCATGTATTCTGCTATATTTGATGAGGGATAAAATGATTTTTTGCAACAAGTTCTACATGAAATTGATACTGTTGGAGTCAGTACTACTTGGACTACTCCCACAAGTACAATCAAGTGTTTGAGTAATCCCCTGTCAAACTCCCCTCCTGAGTAGAATAATGCATGTTTTCTGCTATATTTAATAAGCGTTAAAAGCGTTCATAATACTGGGAGGCTGTGGCTCAGTGGATAGTGTGCTGGACTTCGAATCAGGGGAGGACACTTCACCCCAAATTGCTCCTGTGGGGATTGTCCACAGTACTGAATATATGTAAGTTGCTTTGGATACAAGTGTCTAACAAATGACATGTAATGTAATGTAATCAACACCAGATCCACTAGATCAGTACTCCAGCAGCAGCATTGTTACCCCTTGGAAAGTCTTTAGAGACTATCCTGGATAGCTGTTCACAACCTTCCTTCAGCACAGTGACACACCCCTGTCACTCTTGTTGGCCTCTTATGATGCTGCTAAAGTCCTTCTACTGCACCTTTTTGACTCCAATACAGGCATTTGTATATGTTTGGAGAAATTACACAATAAATGGCCCAGATGTGTACACATCGAAATCTTGTAGTGCAGGAAGAAATACACACGGCTAAGCCTGCAGGTGATATAGGCTTTGTTTTGCAATATTTATTCAAAGGTCACTTCTTATTTAAATAAATACCTGAAATATAGATATTATCTCTTATCAAAGATAGCAGAATACATGAAAGAATGTACTCAGGACAGGAGTTTGACCTAGTATTACTCAAAAAGTACACAGTAAAAGTACTTGATTGTACTTGTGGTAGTAGTCCAAGTAGTACTGAGTCCAACAGTGTCAATTTAACTAAGAACTTTTGGCAAAATACCATTTTATCTCTCATCAAAGATAGCTAAAAACATGCATTATTGTACTCGGGAAGGGAGTTTGACAGAGTATTACTCAAAAAGTACACAATAAAAGTAGGCCTACTTCATTGTATTTGTGGTAGTAGTCTAACAAGTACTGAGTCCAACAGTACCAATTTTATTAAGAAGTTATGGCTAAAAATTATTTTATCTCTCATCAAATATAGCAGAAGTGGCATGATTTTGTTCTCAGGAGGGGACTTTGAGAGAGTATTACCCAAAAAGTACACAGTAAAAGTAGCCTACTTCATTTTATTGTAGCAGTCAAACTAGGACTGAGTCAAACAGTGTCAGTTTTATTAAGAACTTATGGTACAAATGACTTGTATTGCAAATAAAGTAGAAAAAAACATGCATTATTTTACTCTTGTACAGCGATTACTGTAAAGGCGCTATTAATTGCGCACTAAAAAATGAATAGCTGCTGATTTAACCAAACGAACGCGAGAGACGGCTGAGTTGACCGCAGTTATGCAACAGCAACCGAAGCTAAACTGACTATCTTGACTACTTGTTGCTATCCTATTGTGGCATAAGCCGTTTTCTACAGGCACATTTTACCTTTTCATTATGATTCTACTTGTGATAGTCGGACATGACAACCTGTGCAGCCCATGTATTGATTCCATCTGATAGCTGCTATAATACAAAACAAAACTTCTGCCTGCTCTACACAATGATCAATAACAGTGAACGGATGGTCAAAGTAAGATACAAATAAACAGAATCACACGAAGCCTGGTTAGCGTTGCCTGACTTTATAAAGTGTGTTTTTTTATAAGTGTGTGGTTGCGTTCTAGTCACTTTGCTCAGCGCTACTGCTTGTTACAACTTTCATTTTCCGTACTCGCCATAAACTGTTATTATGGCTCAGGTTAATCTCGCCCCCTTCCGACGTGAGCGTGGTTCTTGGTTCTTGCCGGGCAGCCAAGTGGGGTCATTATGAAATAAAAGTCTCTTGAAATAAATAAATGTATCATTATGAAATAAAAGTCTCTTGAAATAAATAAATGTGTCATTATGAAATAAAAAAATGTGTATTTAAATGTACATGTATACATATTTATTGCCTCATTTATTTATTTCAGAATGTATTTCATAGGCATATTTATATATATATATATATATGTATTTATTTAATTATTTATGTATTTATTTAATTTTGGCTTAAATGGCATTCCATAAGTGGCAGCCGGCTTAGTTAGCGAGCTCCGCAGTTTATTAACCGATAGGTTAAAAACAGCAGGCTTTTGCAGCGAGCCCTGCTGTCTACTAACCAGAGATGGAGTACTCGAGTCCTGGACTCGGACTCGTGTCGGACTCCAGTGTCGATTTTCGGGACTCGTGACTCGACTCGGAATCGCGCACTGATTGACGCGACTCGGACTCGTGAATTCTCGCGCACGATGACTTGGACTCGGACTCGAACTTGTGAATGCTGGCGTACGATGACTTAGACTCGGACACGTGAATTGTTCCCCCCACGATGACTCGGACTCGACTTGTACATTGACGCTCCGACTTGGACTCGGACTCGAGCGAGTTTTCTCTGGAGTCTGATGTCCTCTATCCTGGCGTGTGCACCTGCGAGGCGAGTTCACATACTGGGCCCCGCTATTCCAGTCTAAAGATGTCTAGAGACACACCCTGCATCGTGCTGTATGCTTTCACACATTCTGCTTCCACATTGGAAAAGAGCAGCGCAAAATGCTAGTTATGTGGAAACAATATTGAAGAGAAGGCTCCGTAACACATTACTCTAAGGATCGAGTTCAGACATATAGGCTGTCTTGAACACTATCATCAGAGTAACGTGATCTAATCAATAAATAAAGATTCAGCCGATAACACGAAAACACATGGCTACTTAACATGCAGAATGACTCATTTTGCATGCTAAGAAATGCTTTCTGGGGCTTAATCTTCATCAGTAAACCGATTTAACCGGTAAAGGTTCCTTCAAAATAAGAGTCCCGATCTTATTACTATCAAAATAAAAGTGCAACACGAAAACTTTACCATAGGAAAATATTGGCATACAAATATAATCACTTCTCTAAAAGGTAACTCATTTTAAATATAGTTAGACATATTATAGGTCATTTACAATAATAATAATAATAATAATATTAATATTAGTAATAAGCTTTATATTTGTATAGTACTATTACAAGAATTGTAGCCAAACTCGCTTCACAGCAGTTCAATAGACAGATTAGTATAACATGACAGGATAAAAGCAATGTAGAGGAGCAGCTACATTACAACACATATATCCACGAAGATTAATACATGAAGACTTGTGACTCGGACTTGACTTGGACTCTTCTTAGGTGACTCGGACTTGGACTCGGACTCGAACACAGGTAATGATGACTCGGACTTGGACTCGACTCGGACACTCGTTGGGTGAAACGGACTTGGACTCGGACTCGAACACAGGTAATGATGACTCGGACTCGGACACTCCGTGGGTGACTCGGACTTGGACTCGGACTCGACTACGACTCTCCCTTGGTGACTCGGACTTGGACTCGGACTCGAAGAGTGGTAACTCGAGAGTGACTTGGACTCGTGAATTGGTGACTTGACTACAACACTGCTACACCGATGGGTCAGAGACAGCCGGCTTAAACAGCGAGCTCTGCAGTTTATTAACCGATAAGTTAAAAACAGTAGGCTTCTGCAGCGAGCCCTGCTGGCTACTAACCGACAGGTCAGAGGCAGCTGGCTTACACAGGGTGGGGGATATGTGAGAAACAGTTGTTACTGATGACACAGACAGACTGTTGGAAAATGAAACGTTTTTATTTTCTTCACAAAAATCCCCCCCAAACCGTCAGTATCGGCCCTGCTTCTTCGGAGGCTCCGACCAGGAGCGGGGGTGCCTCGATCCCCTCCGACTCGCCGCCGGGAGACCCTGTCTCTGGGGTGGCGGAGGAGCGGAGACGTGGGACAGAGCCCCTGCGGGCGCCGAAGGGCGACCCTGACGCCTTGGCTGCGGGCGCCTTGGCTGCGGGCGCCTTGGCTGCGGGCGCCTGTCCTGCGGCAGTCTTCATGGCCTCCACCATGGCGTGGAACTGGGGTCCGAAGAGCCCGTCCGGGCTGATCGGAGCCTCCAGCAGCACTTTCCTGGCCATCTCCGGAATGGATGCCTGCTGCAGCCAGAGGTGGCGCTGGATCTGCGTCACCCAAGCCGAGATCCTCGCTTGTCCCGTTCGAGTCCAGTTTTGGATAGTCTGCCGTGGTTTCGTTACATTTCAAAAGACGTGTTGCAGGCACGAAACACACTACCAATAGAAATACATTGCTTTTAAAATCGTTCTGTGTGACACGAAAAAAAGGGGGAAATCATATTGGTGAACACGAATCAATAGATTAAATGTCGTGACTATAACACGAAATGCCGTGAGACTGGGTTGCAAGGTTGGCAAGTATGGCTACAGTACTTGATTAAACTCAAACAGGTAAGCTTGCATACTTGGAGATATTGCTTCTTTTACACGAGTAAGTGTAAACTTAACCTCGATATTATTATTGATTGCCAGCTGATGAAATAGCTATGTGTAAATGTTGTTTTAGTTAGCTAGTAAGACCAGAGCTAGCTGCATGTGCTATGCTATGAGTATGCTAGAATAACATATCAAGGATAGACATTCTTGATCTTCATGAAAGCATTATTTATTATTGTTGTAAATTCCCCTTGTTTTCCTTAAAGGGGACCTATCATGCAAAATGCACTTTTGTACGTCTTTTATACATGAATATGTGTCCCCGGTGTTCCAGGGAACTCACCAAGTGTCAGAAAACACAACCCTCTCTATTTTCCTCCATACCCAAATCTCTAAAAAAGGGGCTGCAACGGATCTGATACAGACTGATCCAGATTTGAACACTTCTATGTCGTCACAGAAGTGGCGCTACGGCAGACATTCCCACATTCCTACCTATCAGGGGAATGTGGGGTTGGGCCACGGCCGGCCATTGCCGCTCGAAAGCGCTGGAGACGCTGTAGTACATATGCTAGGCCTGTAAGTGGCGCTGTACTCTGCCACAAAAGCAGCAAAGAACACTTCCCGCCCATAGCCTTCTGTTTATTCTCCGCTGTGGCTTTTTTTCTCCCTCCCCGAGGCAAGCGTTTGCTCCTGCTACTTTAATTCAATGCAATCCCTCCCCGTCGAGGCAAGCACTGTAATTCTCTCCGGTTAGTCCACCAGCAGATGACAAACACCCACCTCTCCGCCTCTTCCAAGGAACAAGGGGACCGTGCGGCAGAGTTTCAGTTTCAGTTTCCTTCGCCGGTCAAGATGTCCGTTAACGTTGAAATCTTCCGGACAAAATTAGAAAAGTGCCGGTCAAAGGTCTTCTTTGTTATTTATTGAGCTTTAAAACAAATGAATAACGACTCTATGTAATAAAACACGGAGGACGGAGATCTCTTTTTCTCCCCCTCTTCTGACAGCCCAGCAGCTGATCAGAGCACGGCTCACCTCTCCTGCAGGGGGGCGTGGTCAGCAGAATCAGACCCGTAGACAGCAAACAGCACATAGAGCGAAATGAGGCATGGCTAAAATGCATGATCTGTTTGGTATTTTGAAAACAGAAACGTATAAATATACCTTATATGTATGGCCCTACAATATATCATTTAAATATAGCATGATAGGTCCACTTTAATCTTAAGAAAGTGGATCACATCACTCCTGTTCTGAAGTCTTTACACTGGCTTCCTGTGTGTCAAAGAATTGATTTCAAAATATTGCTGCTGGTTTATAAAGCTTTGAATGGTTTAGGCCCAAAATACATTTCTGACCTACTGCTAAATTATGAACCATCCAGAACTCTCAGGTCATCAGGGACTGGTCAGCTTTCTGTCCCCAGAGTCAGAACTAAACATGGAGAAGCAGCGTTCAGTTATTATGCTCCAAATATCTGGAACAAACTCCCAGAAACCTGCCGGTCCGCTGCAACTCTGACTACTTTTAAATCCAGGCTCCAAGACTTTTCTTTTTGCCGCTGCTTTTAATTGAACTATTCACATCTTAAACTGCACTGTAACTTTTATCCATGTATTTTTTTTCTTTTAATGTTTATTTTATTATCTTTGCTTTTTAATGACTGATTTTAAATGCCATTTTCTTAATGTCTTTCATTTTTGTAAAGCACTTTGAATTGCCTTGTGTTGAAAGGTGCTATATAAATAAACTTGCCTTGCCTTGCCTTAATCGGCGTTATATTATTTATATTTTAATCAGGCACATTTAGGGACAGATAAAGGAGCGCAACTGCAGGTCCTCGCTCTGTTTACACATGTGCGTTCATCATGTCAGGACATTACATATCGTCACAGAGAATGCGTTTGTGAAGAATGTAAGCATATGCATATCTTTAATGTTAGGAATGTTATTAGAAGTATGCATAATGTCCTCATAAGTCAGTGTGTTGATAAGTCTAATGTCCCGTTTTTGCTGCTATGTTGTTCAGTAAAGTTCCTGAGTTCAAAGATACTTCTGTGTAATGTGACGACCCCTGCTTTACTGTCTCCTGTGGTGTGTGTGTATGGCCCTTTAATGTTCTCCCTCTGTTGTGTCAGCACTGATTGAGGACACCTGAGGCCTGTACTACGAAGCTGGTTCAACCTAACCTGGATATGTTGGAGTTAGCCGGTTGGCCTAAGCCAAAACATACGCGCTGGCGCTAAGCTGTACTACGACGCTGGTTATCAAGTGGATCGCTCAAGCCAGCCGTGTCCTATCTAGTTAGGTGCGCGTTCACATGAAAGGGGTGGTATTTGGAGCATTCGACCAATCTCAAACACGGACAAGCGTACTGACAGCGCAGCGTCATACTTCCTGAATGAAAAGTTAACTTTAATATTAGTCAAATATGAAGTTAAACTTTAAACATCCATGACTTAAACACTTTATCCAGGATAAAAGCCACATAGCTGCACCTGCAAGGTGAATACAGCTGGTAAAAGAAAAAGTGTTTGAATGCGTACATTAACAGGTTTATGAAATCACTGCCCCGTCCAAGACACGAGTGGATCTGACTTTAATTAGGAGAATTTGACTCGAGTGTTTCGTCAACTTAATGTGTTGCTTAAAATAATACTTCTGCATACAGTATGTGACACTGTGAGTGTTGCACGGCCAGATACGGCTCAAGAAGCTGACTCAAATAAGGAAATATATGATACATTATGATGTGATATGATATAAATGATAATGGGACACATCGACGTCTGCACTCACAGTGCCGCGGACTGTACTTAATGTTACTCTGATCCGGTTACTTATGTTGTGGCAGATATTTAAGTAAGCTTTCTTAACGCTAATATTATAATAGTCAGATTGCTCTGAAGATGGGAGGGGATATTCTATTAATTTTCACGTTCACACAGTCAGTTGATTTTGGCCGGTAGTCTTTCCTGCAACGGCAGTTTTTCTGTATTTCCTCTATCCTGTAATATGACTTGATCGCTTTAAACTCCGCACACGGAGCTCTGATTGGTCAGCAGGCGGTGCTTTCACTGAGTTGATCTCTTAGCCTGCAACCTAACCTGCTCCGGAGCAGGTTTGCCGCTCAGCATAAGTTACCATGGAAATCTAGCCTGCTAAAAAGAGAACCAGCGTCGTAGGACCGGAAAGCCCGAGATTTCCCTGAATTTAGCCGGCTAAGCGAAAATCCAGCTTCGTAGTACAGGCCTCTGGCTGCTGGCACCGGAGGATTTAAAGGCCTGAGCAGACTCTCGATCTCTCTCCCCGCAGAGGACCTGATCTCGGAGCAGCCACGTCGTTTAGTCTTTTTGCTTTGCCTTTGTGTTAGTTTTGGTTTACGTTTTTGTTAATAAATATATTTTCCTATATATTCTTGTCCTTCCCACGCTTTTTTTTATGGCCAAGAGCCAGGCCATGACAGTAACAAGAACTCAGGAACTTTAGTACTTTTTGGAGCGTCACAGACAGCGCCTCCGTTTATTAAGGTAGAGTCACGCAGCGTCCACACGGCGGCGTGCGTTGAAGCTTGCCGGTGGGCGTGTCTGAAACTCGACCAACAACCAATCACATGAATCTCCCGCCCCAGACACACAAGCACGCGGTTTGATTGGCTAGAGCTTGTACTGGCATATGTTAGACTTGCAAGTTGAACATTGCTCAACTTTTGAAGCGAGCAACGCGAGCAAAGCGAAACGATGGAACCACAATGCAGTTCGGCAAACAGTGACGTCACCCCATTCAAAGTGAATGGGAAGAAGCGTTGAAGCTTCAACGCACGCCGCTGTGTAGACGGGCCGTCACACACCACACTCTCTTCACAACTTCAGGACAGACTGCGCATGCTCAAAACACATGAACTCTCACCCCAATGCTTACACTAGTTAGCTAAGTTAAGCTATTCAGATACAGTGTGTGGATGAGATGCCAACTTAGCCTTTATTAGCTATGTATGTGTTTGCAATGAGTTTGCAATGTGTCTGATATGTTTTAGCAACAATTAGTGTTGCTGTTGCTTATTATTAATAACTGTTATCATTTGGGCTGTCGAGTGAATGCAGAACAGCATTGGATTTCAGAAACACAACCATAAATGCTTTCATGTAATGTTTTGTTTGTGTATTTGCATCTTACAGGGTCTTGATGAAGTGATGCCTCATGTGGGGCGACACATGCCCAATCTCCAAATGACAACATTTAAGAGGTATTTTTACATTAAACATAGATATAATATCTAAAATTGATGTTTTGTGGCTTACAAAAGGATCCAGTAAGGTTTTAAACAAAGTTTTCATTCTTTCTGTCATCAGCAGGACCATTATTTTATTCAATTCCAAATATTCTCTGACTTTGTTTGTTTATTGATCCTTCTCTTTGTGTTTTATCTGCTACAGATGGTGACTAACAGCGATTGCACTGAGAGCTACACTAAGACGACAGGTCCAGTGCTTTCTGCTCTCAGCAGAGCTGAAAAGGTACATTTAATTTAAATGCTGCTTTTTGATTTTATTTATTTACATCCCAACATGTTTCTTTGGGCTGTGTGTGTGTATGCAGTAGTCTGAATATCATGTGGTTTATAGAGACAATGGTATGTGAGGACATATAAGTCAGTATCTGAGTGTATGTGTATCAATCTGAGAACAACAGGGACATGGTTTAGGAGGTCCTGGCTGTTTACGGGGCCCTGTCGTCAGGTGACGTTGATAGTGGCATTCATCTGCGTTTAACTCATACTTGCAATGCCTGCATGTGATCTGTATGTTAGTTTTACATGTATGTTAAAGAGCCTGTCACATCCTCCCAACAACTGTTGTGCAATGACATATTGGGCTACTAGTAATCTCGAACCGTCAGCTTAAATACCGTTCCGATAAATATAAATAATTTCGAACATCTCGGGGAAATTCCTTCGACTCATTTTGAAGTTTTGGGGGAAGCCGGAAGTGACGTCACTGCGGGAATGCTTCACTGTGCGCGAGAGAGCCAAACACGGACAAAGTGTGTTGTCATACGTAAGAATGGTTCGACGATGCGTTGTGTCTGGGTGTTCCAATACAGCAAATGATGAACTAAACATCAGCATCCATAGCTTTCCCACAGATGTCAAGCGTCAGCAAACATGGGAGAAAAACGTACAGAACACAAGGGCCAAATGGTCTGTGAAGAACCCCCGAACGACCTACATATGCAGCGCCCACTTTCTGCCCGATAATTTAGAGGAAAGGCCTATGTTGATGGTTGGAAGTGGGATAGATGTAACGCGAAAACGGATTCTGAAGCCGTCAGCAGTGCCTACTCTCTTTCCCACGCCGTCGCAAATCCGTCAAGGCACCGGAGACTTCGCCACCGCCACCGCCACCCCCCCAGCAAAACGCCACAGAAGTGCCTACTTCGAGAAACGGGAGAAAACTCAGGTAAAAACAAAAAACAAATACTTTGCCCGCGATTCAGTTTAGCAATCGTGTAACTTCAATCATTCCTGATGTAATAATTGTAATGTAAATGTCACCCTTGTGCTTGTAGGTTTTGGATTCTCTCCTAAAGCCACGGTTGACAGCTGATGGTGCATCAGCTGCACATACTTCAACTGCATGCAGTGATGCATCAGAGGATCCCATGCAAGAGACGCCAGGCACTATGACCTCTGCATGCCAAACTGATCCAGTAAAGGAGAAGAGGAGCAAAGGGGTTCAAACTAAGCCGCGAGAAAAGACAACAGGTGCTTAAATGATTATCAGTTACAAAATGAAGTGCATATGTGTGTCCAGTGGTCTCTGCATTGTACAATCCCTCTGTGCTATACAAGATGCCTCATCGAGAACCAAGTTATATTAATTATGTTCCTGTCCCTCTATTATAATACCACCTACATTATATGATTTTCTTGGTGCAGGCAAGGTCTTATAATGGAGGGACCACTTACCAGTGTAATCCAATTATGCATATACATATATATACAAAGCATATAAAGTTTATAAATCAAAGGAAGATGAATTTGGCAATGCATAGGATTTATGTATTAAATACCGAGTCAAAATAATGGTTTTGGGAGGGAGGGGGTATGTAGATGATAACATAATTCAATAACAACATTTCCATCTCATAAAATCGTACATGTATACAGATATGGATGAGCCTGTCACACCCATCCACAAGGAGAAGAAGTTTATTGTCTTCATGACTTGCCTCACGAGGTTGCTCACCTGGTGCCACTGCCCCGACTGTGGTTCAGTTGACATTTCCACATGCCACAATGTCATTGGCTCACTCCTAGTCATTACGTTGTCATGTGCATCTTGCTACAAGAAAGTGACATGGAACAGCCCAACCCTACATCGGCAGCACACCAGCGGGCAACATTCTCTTGTCCGCTTCAATTTTGTTGGCAGGTGCCACTGCAGGAAAGGTTCTGCGGGTTATGAGAACCATGGCATTGGCGACCATATCTTCACGGACATATTTCCGGCACCAGAGAAGTGTTTTGTTGCCAGTTGTCCAGCGAGTATGGAACATGAGACAGACATTCTTGCTTGGCACATTTCAGGCAGAGGGAAGGGACCTGGTCCTGGGAGGTGATGGCAGGGCCGATAGCCCGGGACATTGTGCAAAGTTTGGGAGTTACACCATGTCGGAGCTGCATGCCAATGTAGTGATAGATATTCAGCTAGTTCAGGTGGGTTACCGGTATCTGAAGAAGTTTATGAGCAGGGTTGAAATCACTTGACTGATATATTTTGTATATGCAAAACACTGATATTAAGTGTATTTTTGAAATATCTATTATTACATTTGTTGACATTTTTGCAAATAATTAGCCAATGGTGTGGCCAATTCAAACCAGCTGCATTGGACATATGGACAAAATAGATTTAGAATAAAACCACAGCTTGGTTTGCATAATTGTTTTTCTCGTGGTTTCCAATGATTCTATTTACAAAATGTCTAGGTGCTTTAATCCACAAATTAGTTTTAAATAATAAAATTGTATATACGAATTTGATAATGAATTAAATATATTAACTTAGGACATTCATTATTTAAAATTATTTAGTTTGGATTATTACATATTAAACCTGTTATCTATTACATTTACTGCAGGTCTAAGTGTAGTTATATTTGCATTGTATACATTTGTCTAATACCTATGTATCTGTTTTCTGCTGTTTTAGAGCAATGAATGTGGTGGTAGCTATCATATGGAGAAAACTGGGTTGGAGCGCTCCCTGGCTCATCTTGAGCGACAGGGACTTGCAGTTGGCACGATGGTCACCGACCGACACCGGCAAATAGCCAAGTGGCTCAGAGAGACCTACCCCCACATTGAGCACCTCTATGATATCTGGCATGTAGCAAAAGGTTTGTGTCAGCATTTGACATTTGACTAAGTGACATATACCTCGCTTGAGTAAACATTTCTTAGTATGTTTAGCACTTGGCTCTCTGAGCTCTCTTATATGTGATGGAATTCTTAACACACAGATATGATATAAATGTAGATACATGTAGGATTATAAATGCAATCATGTAATTGTTTTGTGGCTTGGTTATGTATTTGTAAAATAGATAAATATTTACTTTCTACATTTTATTTATTCTGAACCTGATAAGTAGTCTAGTCTATACAGCTGTGCTAAGTTTGTGAACATATTGATGTCCTTTAGATTTAAACTATTTATTTAATGCAAACATCTGTTTGTGCCTCTATATATTTCTAGGATTTTCCAAAAAGCTGCTTGCGGCATCCAATGAGCGGGAGTGTCAGGTGCTTCGCCCATGGATAAAGAGTGTGAGCAACCATATGTACTGGTGTGCGGTGTCGACCCCTTCTGGTCAAGGAGCCCAGATTGTTGCAAAATGGGAGTCGGTTGTGTCTCATGTACAGAACGTACACACAGGCCATGGAGACCTATTCCCGTCATGCATCCATGGCAGGCTGGAGGGGAGGGAGTCCCACAAGAAATGTCTGGAACCATGGAAGTGGTTTTCTTCTCCCAAATGTAATATATAATTAGCATATACTATATACAAATCCTGAACTGTAAATATACATGGCTACACATTTTAAGTTACTGATAATGGATCAATGTAATCAGTTGCCAGTAATCAGCAACAATTCTTTGTGCAGTCCCAAAACAGACATTTTAGGGACCAAAGAAAATAAATGTGAGGGATTTTTTTCTGTTAGGTTATATAATATAGGATCAAAGATATCCAAAATGGCAAACAGTCGTATTAAAACAGGTTCTTGTATTTAAATACAACCTCATCATTTTGCAGTGGTATGTAAATATATGATATATGCAAGTTGCCATAGGGTAAACTTTTAAAAATATTTTTCAGCATCCAAGGCAGCAGTCAAATTGGAGACGCTGGTGTGCAACAAAACCCTGTGTAAAGACATTTTGAAGCTATCTGGGGGCTGCCAAACATCAGCAGTGGAGGGATTCCACAGCCTCCTTATCCAGTTTGCGCCGAAGATGTATGTCTTCTCTTACACAGGAATGCTTTGTCGGTAAGTTTATCACCATTGATCCGGCTTGCAGTGTTTTAAAAATAACCATGAGGTCTAGCAATAATACATATTTTATATGAAGTAGCCCTTGAGAAACTGGATTGAAATGAGATATCGAAGTATTTTGCAAATGTATGTTAAATTCTGTTTTAAAAGTAACACAGGTACACATAAAATTCAGGAACCCCCCCCCTCCCAGTTTGTATGAATCCCAGTAATTGACAAATATTAAGACATAATTATGCTCCAATTCTTATTGCAGGATACTGATTGCAGCCCTCCACTTCAATGAAAATGCCAACCGGGTGCAAGGCGTGACAAAGACTGGGGAAGCCATGTACAGCATCAAGTACCCAAAGGGTAGAAAGGGAGCAGCAGTGCTTCGCAGAGTGTTGGAAAGTCCAACCTATGGTGAGTGAAATTTGTAATAATGTAATAAACAAAAAGTAAAGACAACATGATGTGGTTGCCATGCACATTGTATCAGTGACATTCTGTAACATACAACCTTGTAACATTACCAATTCCTTCCTCAGACAGAGATAATTCATTAAGGCATTTGTGCATTTAGTAAGGTTTGCACAGTGATGGGCATGACTATTGTGAAGTGACGCAAGAATCAATTACAAAATTGCAACAGCATGTCTTGAACTATTTCAGCTGTAGCTAGAGTCCAAACATATTGCTAAAGCTGGGCAATGGGGCTCTCTAGAAGTGGCTAGTTTTCTGTTTCATTGTGTTTTAATATGCACATGAGTGTACCTTCGAATGTATTGTAACAGGAATAATAACCAAAATATGAAGACACTTTTATTTGCACAATATATATACAATATATATATATAATTGATCACGGAAATTGGCACTTGCAGAATATGCCCAAGAAGTAGTGAAGGAGTGCACAGACAAGGAGAATGTTGAGGCAGAGTTCGCAGTGGAACCAGTGAATGTGCCACCCCCACTTTGTGCCCAGTTCCCACATCCCGAGAAAGCAGACTTTGTCAAGCAACACCTAAGCCGCTTCAAGAAATAAATTAGGTTCATCAGGTTCTGGCTGTGGCTCTTGAAATCCCTGGTAGTCGGGTGATGGGAAGGTATCACGGATCTTCACCACGACACAGGCAGGCAGTGGTACCCTGATTTGCTTGCCGAGGTATCCCCAGCACCATCGTACAAATTGGCGGTAGGCAGTGTAGCGTCGACGTCTGTAGTGAAAAACATAGGGAGAGTTAGTTGTTAGCTTTAATATGCATCATACATTACGAAATTTAAGATGTTCATATCTGTAAAATAGTTTTGTGATGTGTGTTACGTGCCGTAGTGGGTGCTTGTGTGCGTGTGTGTCTCTCTCTCTCCCTGATTGTCTCCAGGTGCAGCCTCTCCCCCAGGTGCTCCCAATCACCAATCAGGGCCTCTATAAAGGACCTGAGAAAGGCTGCAGTGGCCCTCTCCACTTCTCCTCTGGCTGCATGTGTGCAGCATGGTGTCTGTGTCTCTGTGTCTCTGGGTGAGGCCTAGTTTAATGTGTGTGTTGCTCATTGTTAGGAGATGAGCTCCAGTGTACCTTTGTACCTTGTTTAATGTAGTCACTTTCTGTTTAAAGAAAGTTGTTATAGTTTATTTTGCAAGTTGGCTGGTGAGCCCTTTTTCTTTGTTTAATTAAAAGTCCATCTTGTGGCTTCACAAACCGGTTTCCTCTCCTTTTTCTCTTGCCCGGTTGTTTTTGTGTTTTGTTACTTCTCTTTGGTTCCCCTAGTCCAGTAGGGAACGTAACATGTGGCAAATCTAATAAGTACTATGGCAAATGCCCACAAAAGTGACAGTGAAATATGTCTGTTACCACTTGTAGTAGTAATGTTTCAGTGGGCAAGCTAAAATCTGTAGTGGTATTGTCATCAGTGTACATGGTCGCCTACTTGCATCAATATGGTATGAACAGTGTATAGTGTTTGCACATCAGAAGTTTAATTTGTTGTCAGATTATACATACTCGTGTGGAGATTTGTTGAGGTGGCCATGGTTCTGCTTGTAATATGAATAGGCCACGTCCAGCACATATTCATTTAGGCAGACTGCCTCAAATCCAGGGTGCTGTGTGATGCAGGATCCCCCATGGTTGCCATTGAGTGCCTGGACCTTTGCCAGCTCTCTGCAGCATACACACTCCTGTACTGTTTCCAGGTTGTCTGCTCTGCAGCATCCACATGTGCACCTTGAAAACAACAGCTGTATTTTTAGAAATGCTGTATGAATTGTAATAAACATTAGTAAAATGTGGTATATATTGTGTGTGATAAAAAAAATTGTAAACATGATTCATCACATATTTGCTGTTTGTAATCTACCACATCTTTATTTTATTAACATGCATTAATTAATAGGAAGCCAACAATTAATTGTTGCCTAATGGAATATATTTTACTCCAGAAGCTATAGATTTTCAGGGGTAGGGGTAACATCCATTTGAAATATAATTATTATGCAATACAATTTGTAGACCACCCCATTCACAAGTGGTCAAAAGCACTTTTGGCAGTGATGTGTGACCAAGCTTGGACATGACCACCCCATTTCTGTTTTGTTTTTTTAACACAATGTTGGGGAAATTAATGGATAAAATGCACAGATTATGATTTATGATCATGATTATTATTATTATTATTATTATTCCCACTCCGATCGGGCCACTAGGTCCACCGTTTCCCCACAGCGAGGCTCCACCCGTTGACGTCAACGGGTTTACCGTTGGTACCGAAGTGGACCGGTCAGATAAGTCACTATCACATCCCCCACTCCCCCCGTTGACAATTTACTAGTGGTACCGAAGTAATAATTATAATAAATTGTATTTTTATAGCACTTTTCTCTAACCCAAAGACGATTGGTGGGCCGGTCTTCTTCTTCTAACAGATAAAACATAAACTGATTAGTGTCCACTGCCATTATTTTAAAACAGAATCGTTATTTAGTCAAACTCCGTAAATAAAATAGTTTACAAACCATTCCACATTGTTCAGACGTTGTAGGTCGAGAGGTATCTCGCGATCGTCGGGCGGGTTGTCATCTCCACTGTCCGACTCGGAGTTCGTTTCATCCGATTCAGAGGCATATGGTTCGAATCGGTAGTGCATATAGCCAATATCGTCTACAATATCATGAGTATCACTTTCCGATCCTTCAGCCTCATATGAGCTGTCAGACACGTTCAAAATTAAACTTTCATCGCTGTCTGAGCTTGCTGCTGTGTGCGCCATCTTGCGTTTACATGCAGTTACTGGGATCTGGAACGGTGCAGCTGGAGCTCTTGGCCCGCAATTACGTCACACATCATTTGGCGGGATTTGAAGAATTTTTTTACTTGTATATCTTTCAGGAAAGGATCATGAAAAGGGCAGAAGAACAGCCAAAAAAGTGTGGGCCAAGGATGAGGTAGCCGCAGTAATGCGGCATTTTAAGGTTCATATTGCTAAAGGAAATCTGGCCACCAAATCTGAGTGCCATCATTGCAAGCTGGTTGAAGGCAAAGTGCTTGCTGAAGAACAATACAAAATGTAAGAGACTTTGTTCGTAATCGCGGAATTGCTCGAAAGAGGCAGTCACAGTCACAGTAAAACCATCAGTTGTGTTTTTTTGTTTTGTATTATGTTGTGGTTATCCTTATGACTTAAAGTTTAATACAGCACCCATGTTCAACAGGCGGGTTGACAGAGATGATGTCGTTAAGTGAAAGCAAAGCTATGTAATGTATAGGTTATATTCCTGGCCATTTTGTTTTGTGGCCATAAAACAAAAAAAAGCTGTTAACGAAGGAAACCCTTTAATTTGGGTTATTTACCTATTTTATTTTGTGTTGTGATTTGATGCCCCCATCACCCCAGCCACAAACTGTTCTGTCTGCTGCCATCTGGCAGGCGATACCGCAGCATCAGGACTAAAACCACCAGACTCAGGGACAGTTATATCTCTCACAGGCTCCGCCCTCTACTGGACTCTATGGGTACTACCTTATCCCGCGTGCATTCTCCCACTGAGACTTCTATAGACGTAGCCGGCCCAGGGCGGGCCTACCTGAATGCGCGCGCATCACACCGTATAAAAGGAGGCCTCGCCTCCTGACTGCTATCCTTTTTCTCTTCAGCTAAGCGGAAGTGATTCCACAGAAGACGTAAGACATATTGAAGTGAAAGTAATAGAGAGAGAGTATGGCTGGACCATAGGACCTGCCCGTATTGTCCGAACCTGATTTCAGGAGTCGATCCGCACCCCCTCTGCTTCACGTGTTTGGGGCCCGACCACGCGATGAACGGTATGGGCTCGACGCCGGCGTGCTCGGCCTGTCAGGCGATCCCGCGGCGCACGAGGGAGCATCGTGGGCAGCACTTCCTGGAGAAGATTGCCCCGCAGGAGGAGTCGGAGGAGCTGGATCTCGACGTCGTGGACATGGGCAATTCGAGAAGCGAGGGGACATCGTTCCGGTTCTCCCTGCCGTGGGCCAGACGGCCCCGGTTCCGATGATCGACGACGAGGACGCCTCGCTATCCGGAGGTCCAACTCTCAGCTCTGCGCGGATGGATTTCCCAGCGGTGATGACTCTGGCGGCGGAGCGTGTAGGTTTACCGCTCCCCCCACCGCTGCCACCGAGGCCTGTAAACCGCCTGAGATCAGGGGGTTTATGGCCCGGTGCATCCGGCACAGCCGACCTTCGTTTCGCCCCAGCTGCCAGAGGTATGGCGGTGTGTGGAGGCGACATGGCAGCCGACATGGCAGCAGCCATTTAAAACGAAGGCCCCGATAATCTTGGCGTGTTGGCGTCTTCCTGATCACCCTCAGGCAGACGCCCCCGCCCTCCCGTCTCAGGACGAGAGCGATTATTCGGACCACGCTGTTAGTCAGATAAATAATCTGATTTATGGCGTGGCCACCGCAGCAGGGCGGATGATTTCCCTGGCCACAGTGGCGTCTCGTCACGTGTGGCCAGGGCTCACGGCCCTATCTAAAAAAGGACCGAGAGATCTCCTCGGAGCCCCCGTGTCCACGGAGGGGCTCTTTGGGTCGGTCTCCTCGGTCACCCAGTCAGCCGCCTAGAGGAGGAGAGAGTCCAGCTTAGCCGCATGCTATCGCTGGCTCCTCCTCAGGCTCCGCTACGTGCCCCCCTCGCATGCCATGCAGAGGAGGGAGCGTAGTACGACAGTGAAGCGGAGGGAGAGGCGCCGGCACGGGGGTCCCGTAGCTGCAGCGCCCTCCACCTCTACGGCCCACCCCGTGGCACCGGCATACCGGCAATCACGGGGAGGGGCTGCCCAACCGAGGCAGGCTCCGCAACAGCAGAGCACCCGGGTGGGGAACTCTATCTTCGCGGAGTTATCTGTCTATTTAATGCCCAGATCCCCGTTAAAACCTTTAAAAAATAAAGATGGTGTTGATCTGTATCCAAGTCTGAGTGTCCTTTGTTTCCACAATACACTTGCACATGTTGATGACTGTACAAATTCCCCATTCGCCGCCCCAGCTATAGCTCCCGTTAGGGAGGAGGCTAGTGGGAGTGCGCAGGTGAGAGTGATAAACCGCAGGCAGCACTGTTATAGTGCGGTGCGGGTACAGGGACATTTTGGCCGACGTTTTTCTGTTAGAAAACATTCTATGCCTGAAGCTAAGACTCCAAATAATGCTGCTTACTATAGTGATAGGGGCTGCATTATAGCATCGCCCGCACTTGTAAAGAGGCGCGTGGCGGTGCGTTCAGGGGTCTTAGTAAAACACACTACGCCTGTAAGAACTCCGGTTAAATGCTGTTTTCCATAGTGAGGAAAATAGCATTATGAGGGCCCCCCCTCGAGAGCGGGCCACGGTGCGTTCATGGACAGAAGAAGCTCAGATTAATGCCTCTTTCTCTCTAAGAGGAAGCAGCATTATGGCGGAGCGCGCGCTCTCACGGGAGCGTGCCGTGGTGCGTTCAGGTACCTCAGTGGAAAATCTGCCGTTTTTTTCTCTGAGTGGAAACTGCATTATAGCAACGCCCGCACTCGTAAAGAGGCGCGTGGCGGTGCATTCAGGGGCCTTAGTAAAACACACTACGCCTGTAAAGCTCCGGTTAATACTGTTTTCCATAGTGAGGAAAATAGCATTACGAGGGACCGTGCGCTCACACGTGAGCTACGGCGGTGCGTTCAGGGTCCTCAATAAATAATCGGCCCTTTCTGCTTCGACCCCCCGCGGGCGAATCTCCCCTTTACGGGGAGTTTTTCGGCGGAGCGGGTCATCAGAGAGTATCACAGCTTCATAGCTGCGGCCCCACAGCTGAGGGCTTGCCCATTAACACAATGTTATGGGGAATGGAAACTCAGCTGTGTACTGACAAGGTGGATGGACAGGACGCTGAAACGGGGCTATTCACTCCAGTTTTGCAGCATCCCACCTCCTGTTATGGGCATGCGAGAGGTAAATCTGTCTTCCCAGGAGGAGATGGGTTTCCTCTCAGCAGAGATTCAGGCTCTGGTGCAGAAACAGGCTGTGTCTGTTGTGCAGCCTCAGCACAGAGAGAAGGGTCTTTATTCCATGTATTTCCTGGTTCTCAAGAAAACAGGGGAATTCAGACCTATTCTAGATCTCCGATGCCTGAATCGTCATATTTCCAGTAGGAAATTCCGCATGTTAACTGTGAAACAGTTACTAGGGCTTGTGCAGCCAGGCGATTGGTTCATCACCATCGACCTGAAAGACGCGTACTTTCATGTGGAAATTGTTCCAGAGCACAGAAAGTATCTGCGTTTTGCCTTCCAGGGAACAGCCTACGAGTACAACAGGCGGCCGTTCGGTTATTCCCTATCCCCACGCACATTCAGCAAATGTGTGGCCACAGCGCTTCAACCGCTGCGCGCACACGGCATGAGAGTTTTCTTTTACATAGACGACCTCATAGTCATGGCTGGGTCCCGGGAACAGGCAATGTTTTGCACAGCACAGTTGATCACACACCTAACCAAATTAGGTTTTGCGATCAATTGGAAAAAGAGCACCCCCATACCTCGCCTACAGGCGTTGTATTTGGGTGTGGTGCTCGATGCAGACGCGCTGCGTGCCACCCTGTCAGAGAGCAGACGTGCGTCCCTTCTCAGGGCGGTGCACAGGCTGCGACAGGGGGCGACAGTGACAGCTTTAACTGTCATGTAGACTCTGGGTCTCATGGCGGCTGCTCACATGGTGGTCCCACTGGGGTTACTACATATGCGCCGCCTGCAGAGGTGGTTCCCCAGCCTGTGTTTGGAGGCACAAACGACGGCTGGTGGCCATTCCTCCCCCCCCCCTCAGTGGGGGCAACCTCCGGTATTTGGGGGTCTCCGGACCACCTCCGGAGGGGGTCTCCACTGGGACGGGTGACCACCTACATCACAGTGTTCACGGACGCGTCCGGAACAGGATGGGGAGGGACCTGCCTGAAGAGAGCTATAGGTGGGCGCTGGGCTCTGACAGAGTTTCGATACAGCAACCTCCTAGAGCTACGGGCAGTAGTGTTAGTCCTCCGACATTTCATGCCCCTAATTCAGGGGAGACATGTAATGGTCAGGTGCGACAACAGCACCACAGTGGCTTATATCAACAGGCAGGGCGGAGTCCGCTCCGCCTCCTTGTTGACCACAGCGGAGGAGCTGTGGTTATGGGCCTCAGAGGTGGTGTTATCTCTGAGAGCCCTCCATCTCCCGGGACTGGAGAACAGAGGGGCCGACCTCAGGTCGAGGGGCGGCCCCCTGTCAGGCGAGTGCTTCACCCGGAGGTGGTGAAGCAGATCTGGGCCCAGTTCGGGAGAGCAGAAGTGGACCTGTTCGCCAGCCGGCGCAACAGCCACTGTGCCCTGTGGTTCTCCATGGCCCTGAGCGACGACCCGCCCTTGGGGGTGGACGCGTTTGCACACGAGCCATGGCCAAGGAAGCTGCTATACGCCTTTCCACCGCTGCGTCTCATTCTCCCTCTCCTGGGGAGAGTGAGGCGAGAACGTCTGGCAGTCATTCTGGTAGCACCGAATCGCGTCAGGGCTCCGTGGTACTCAGAAATGACACAGATGAAGGTGGGCCAGCCCTGGGCGATCCCCCAGTTCTGGGGGGAGATGTCTCAAGGGGCAGGTGCAATCGGGGCGTTACCCACTCTGGGCCGTCCTCTTCAGGCTTGGCTCCTGAGAGGGACAGGCTGAGACAGGGTGGATTGTCTGACAGCGTTATTCAGTCTATCCAGGCAGCTAGAGCAGAATCCACCACAGCCTGTTTCAGGCCAAAGTGGCTGAGATTCCAGCATTGGTGTGAGGAGCGGGAAATAGAGCCCCTATCTTGTGAGTTGGGCTCTATTTTATCCTTCTTACAGTTACTGGTGGACAGAGGGCTGGCGCATTTCACAGTGAAAGTGTATGCAGCAGCCATCTCGTCCTGTCGTGAGGGTTTTTGGTGGCAGGTCAGCCTTTAATCAACCACTGATGTCGCGGTTTTTACAGGGGGTTAGGAGGCTGCGCCCTGTAGTGCACGTCTCCACCCCGCAGTGGGACCTGCCCCTAGTGCTCGAGGCTCTGGCCTCGGGACTATTGAGCCTCTGGAGCTCTCCCCTCTGAAAGCATTGTTGTGGAAAACAGCTTTGCTTCTTGCCTTAACGTCAGCCAAAAGAGTGTCCGAGTTAACTGCTCTGTCGGTGCACCCGAGTTGTTTACTAGTTCGGGGTGGCCGGAGCGGCGCAACACTTAGACCGAACCCCTCCTTTGTGTCTAAAGACCTAAGGAGTGCGTTCAGGTCGAGGGCTATTCAGTTAGGGGTTTTTTAGTCTCCCCCTCCATGGGGGGCCAGGGAGGCTAAACTGCACCTCCTCTGCCCGGTGCGTGCGCTAGCATGTTATGTGGAGCTCACGGCTGCCCTTAGACGCACCAAACAGCTGTTCGTGTGCTTCGGGGGCGGGGTGATCGGGAAAGCTCTGTCCAAGAAACGCCTGGCAGGCTGGCTCTGCGAGTGCATTGCACATGCCTACGGTCAGGCAGGGAGAGCCTGCCCCACGGGGATTTGTGCGCACTCCACACGGGCTGTAGCTGTGTCAACTGCCTTATTCAACAGTGTGGAGGATTTATGCACAGCGGCGTCTTGGTCGACGCCAGGCCCCTTTATAAGGTTTTATCTCTTGGACATGTCTGGCTCTTTCTCCTCGTCTGTGCTTGCTGGGGCAACACATAATTTGTAGGGGATCTGGGGGTTGTGGGTCAGTTGGCATCTGACCCCCTCCCCGGACGTGATGCGCCTTCACCTTTCCTGGGCCCTCTGAGGGTCCCGGGATAGGCAAGAGGCGCGCTGGCCCGTTACGGGCGGAGGGGCTGCCCCCCTCCTGCCGAGAGGCAGGGGGAGGATAGCCCCCCCACATTTTTAGTCCTCTCACATTCTGCATGGGGTCAGTGCTTGAGTGTGAGGCATGGGCGCTGGCGCTCTCCCTGTTATCCTTAGGGATTCAGGAAGGCAGGTGCGTAGTAAGCCCATACGGGGCCGAGGGGGCTCTCCCCATCCGTCTAGGGGCGGAGGGGGGGGGGGTCCCCCGGCACTGTTTGTTGAGCACACTTTCTGCAAGGCAAGCGCAGCAGGGTGTGCTCTGTCAGCCGCAGCCCAGATTTCTCCTCGGTCACAACCGGGTTAAAGGAGAGGGGGGGGGCAGCAGCTGCTGACCAGAAAAGCCAGTCAGGGGCAGTAAGGTGGATTGGTGTTGGACGACAGTGCGCGTATTGAAGTAAAAAGATATGATTCTACACTGTATTTTAGTGAACATGTATTGTTTGAACTGTTTTAGGTAATCACAAACGGGTTTTGATAAGTCACTTAGAATAGGAATGTTATTCTTACTTTCAAACTCACTGATCCAGAGATTCTGTGTCTCACACACCAACATCGCTCCTTATCACCTCTAAAAGCCAGATGCTGTTTTTAAGTCGTTAAAATACATCGTTAAATAGGTGAAGAACGCATGGAAAGGGAATGTGGTGTAGATAAGGTGGGGATGAACGTTGACTTTTGACCTGGTGAAATTTAGGATCTCACTCTCTGTTCGGAACTCTGATTGACCTCGGCCAGAAGCGAATCCAGCCAGTCAGGGCACTTGGGGGAGGTGATCAGCTTACACAGCTCCTCCCCAGGGGCTCTCTAATTCGCTTGGGAGGAAAATGGGAAGGAGGAGTCGACAAATCTCCGCCCCAAAGACAGATATGAATACTGATGTTTTTGAGTGTAAAAATGCTTTTTGGTTTGGTGAGTTGGTTTGATCCTGATATCTGTGTCCGCATCGCATCACAAACCTGAAGTCCAATTTCTTTTTGGTTTGATGAGTGGTTTGATCCCGACGCATTTATCCGCATCGCATCACAAACCTGAAAGTCCGGAGTGCTCGAGTACTCTGTATAACTTGTATATGTGTTTGGTTTCCTACTAGAAGTAAACTCAGATAATTTGTTATAACTTTGATTCCGGTGTTTTCAATTCCTTTCTTAATTTAATAGAGATCCAGCCTCATCCAACGAACGGCGCGGAGAGGGGGGCTATTCAGCCACCAGAAAAGTGTTCTACTCCAACAGTATACATCAGGGCTCCACCCACTGTACCCATAGAGTCCAGTAGAGGGTGGAGCCTGTGAGAGATATAACGCCGGGTTACATATTGTAACCCTTGTTATACAAACACAGGCGGAGCCCTCTACTCAGGGCACTGTCTATCCTGTTCCGCTCGCTGAAGAGAAAAAGGATAGCAGTCAGGAGGCGAGGCCTCCTTTTATACGGTGTGATGCGCGCGCATTCAGGTAGGCCCGCCCTGGGCCGGCTACGTCTATAGAAGTCTCAGTGGGAGAATGCACGCGGGATAAGGTAGTACCCATAGAGTCCAGTAGAGGGCTCCGCCTGTGTTTATATAACAAGGGTTACAATACGTAACCCGGCGTTTCATCCCACAGGCCATAAGACTATTAAACACCTGAACTTTTGAAACAACATCCATTACATTCATCTGGTTGTAACTTATATATATATATCAATATTCCAATGACTTGTATATAGACAATTTCTATTATATTCTATTTTATTTTATTTACTTGCACTATTACCTGTTTTATTGTGTTGCTCTGTTGGAGGAGCCTGTGACCTGAGATGTTCATTGTCATAACTACACTGTAGCCATGTACAAATTACAATAAAAGCCTTGAATCTTGAAAAACAATTGAATCTTGTATCTAATTTGTATCCAATGCAATTTTTAACACATTGGTTTAAATTGTATACTATTCAGATATTTTCTGTGTTATAATGTTGTGGTTATCCTGATGACTTAAAGTTTATTACAGCACCCATGTCCAACCCACGGGTAAGTTGATACAAATTGCGTTATAACGGGAAAGCAAAGCTATGTAACGTTTTGGTTATTATCCTGGCCATTTTGTTTGGTGGCCCAAAAAACTATTGTGGTGTTTCTAATCTATTTTATGTTGTATGTTAAACCAATGATTAATATTAATTCACTTTTTGACATTTGTTTAAATGGTAAACTATGCAGATTTTTCCTTCAAAAAAGCAAGCTATGGACTCACTCACAACCCACTAAACATTTGTGTTTTGGTGTCTATCGAAACCTAGTAACCATGTTTCATTGCTCTCTCGGTTGCCTTCACACAACAATTCCTCTGTCTGTTGATCGGTATGTCTCTGTAGCTGTTTGCCTGTCTGTCTGTAAATTGTCTGTCTGTCTGTCGATCTGTATGTCTATCTGTAAGCTGTCTGTCTGTCTGTCGATCTGTATGTCTCTGTCTGTGTAGCTGTCTGTCTTTAAGCTGTCTGTCTGTCTGTCGATCTGTATGTCTGTCTGTGTAGCTGTCTGTCTTTAAGCTGTCTGTCTGTCTGTCGATCTGTATGTCTCTGTCTGTGTAGCTGTCTGTGTTTAAGCTGTCTGTCTGTCTAGCGATCTGTATGTCTGTCTGTGTAGCTGTCTTTCTGTCTGACTGTCGATCTGTATGTCTGTCTGTGTAGCTGTCTGTCTGTCGATCTGTATGTCTGTCTGTGTAGCTGTCTGTCTGTATGTCTGTCTGTGTAGCTGTTTGTCTGTTTGTCTGTCGATCTGTATGTCTGTCTGTGTAGCTGTCTGACTGTCGATCTGTATGTCTCTGTCTGTGTAGCTGTTTGTCTGTCTGTCTGTCGATCTGTATGTCTGTCTGTGTAGCTGTCTGACTGTCGATCTGTATGTCTGTCTGTGTAGCTGTCTGTCTGTCGATCTGTATGTCTGTCTGTGTAGCTGTCTGTCTGTCGATCTGTATGTCTGTCTGTGTAGCTGTCTGTCTGTATGTCTGTCTGTGTAGCTGTTTGTCTGTTTGTCTGTCGATCTGTATGTCTGTCTGTGTAGCTGTCTGACTGTCGATCTGTATGTCTGTCTGTGTAGCTGTCTGACTGTCGATCTGTATGTCTCTGTCTGTGTAGCTGTTTGTCTGTCTGTCTGTCGATCTGTATGTCTGTCTGTGTAGCTGTCTGACTGTCGATCTGTATGTCTGTCTGTGTAGCTGTCTGTCTGTCGATCTGTATGTCTGTCTGTGTAGCTGTCTGTCTGTCGATCTGTATGTCTATCTGTAAGCTGTCTGTCTGTCTGTCGATATGTATGTCTCTGTCTGTGTAGCTGTCTGTCTTTAAGCTGTCTGTCTGTCTGTCGATCTGTATGTCTCTGTCTGTGTAGCTGTCTGTCTTTAAGCTGTCTGTCTGTCTGTCGATCTGTATGTCTCTGTCTGTGTAGCTGTCTGTCTTTAAGCTGTCTGTCTGTCTGTCGATCTGTATGTCTGTCTGTGTAGCTGTCTTTCTGTCTGACTGTCGATCTGTATGTCTGTCTGTGTAGCTGTCTGTCTGTCGATCTGTAAATTGTCTGTCTGTCTGTCGATCTGTATGTCTGTCTTTAAGCTGTCTGTCTGTCTGTCGATCTGTATGTCTGTCTGTGTAGCTGTCTTTCTGTCTGACTGTCGATCTGTATGTCTGTCTGTGTAGCTGTCTGACTGTCGATCTGTATGTCTGTCTGTGTAGCTGTCTGACTGTCGATCTGTATGTCTGTCTGTGTAGCTGTCTGACTGTCGATCTGTATGTCTGTCTGTGTAGCTGTCTGACTGTCGATCTGTATGTCTCTGTCTGTGTAGCTGTTTGTCTGTCTGTCTGTCCAGCTGTATGTCTATCTCTAGCAAGCTCATGAATTGGTTTGAGAAGAGTTAATACTACTTTTATTTTACAATTAATATGACTGCTCCCATAATGCTGTGTCCTGTCAGGTTGTGTATTTATGTACATTTGGAGGGGTGTGGGAGTGGCCTTATTGTCCCTTAAAGGTCCTTACACACCAAACTGACACCAAAGAACACCAAAGAACACGTCCCGACGGAACATCGCCTCACGTCTCCTGCGTCTTGGCCATGTTTCGCAATGGAACACACCGCAAAGACTTCAGCCGACGGCCAAGTTGCACGTACGAACTGCGCATGCGTGAGTGGCAATAACTCTCCTTACCAGCAGGCGGCGGAAGTGTGTATTCGTCATTCAAAAGAGGCAACAACCGGAAGACAGACTGCGTGATAACCGAGAGAAGAAGAACAGACTGCGTGATATAAACAAACAACAAATAGCGTGTGCGTTCCATTTTCACTCTACAACGAGAAGCTCATGGGGCTTTCCCGAACCTGTGTCGAGAGCTGGAGTTAAATGAAATCTCAGATTTGCCTTCTTAATAGTTTGTTTGGGTCCCTCACTTCCGTTTCGCTTCTCATGCACTGATTCGCTAAGCTGAACAGCCAATCAGAGTGATTTATTTGGCCCGACAGCCTCCCGATTCAATATGTCGAATCGGCGGCGGAAGGTGTCACGACGGTGCGGTACACACCAAGACACACCAATCTGAGTAGGGCGACACGATGCTCATCGACGGCCCGACATCTATCGACATCTATCGACGCCGAAAATCGGCTTGGTGTGTAAGGACCTTTAAAGACCCCGTAGTGTTTTTGGTCCTTATAAGTCACACTTTTGTCAGAAGACATATGTCTGGGTATACCACAATATAAGTAGGTGGTGTGTTTAACCGTTCTAAAGGGTCTATCAGCTATCTAAAGTGAGCTGATTTGTTTTCTGAGTATTTTGACCCAACTCCCATAGCTGTAGGACCTCAGGAAAGGATAGCCCATCTAAACCACCACCGGGCCGGTTTTGGGAAAAAGTGCGGCTATTACATACAAACCTGTGTGTGTGTGTGTTTGTGTATGTGTGTGTATAGTGATTTATTTCCTGTTTAATCGGGTTTGGCAGAGCGGACTGAGCTCAAGCTCAGCGTCAAGGTGTATTTATGGTGTGTGTGTGTCTCAGAGAGTATTTATAGCTCTGGTCCAATCTGTGTTCCATCCAGCTGCAGTGAGGAGATAGTGGATTCAAACACAACAGCGAGTGCCTATACCAATATATTTCACAGCCACACACGGTACAGACATAAATTCCAACAAAATCCTAAACTGAAACATGCAGCACATGTTACTGCAACTTAGTGTGTTGAAATAAATTCTGCCTTTGAATAAAGACTTTAATTTTGTGTTCAAGGCAAGGCAAGGCAAGGCAAGTTTATTTATATAGCACCTTTCCGTTCAGATTTCAGTCATTTCAGAAACTCCCTCTGGAGGGAACTTTGGGATTTTAGCCTTTGCAGACCATTTACATGCCCTAAAACCTAAATAACAAATTACAGGAAAGGGAAAACCCCCCCAAAGCATAAAAGGGACATTTTTGGATTTCCTATTTTTATAATTTTTTAGAAACGTTGTACCATCTCTGTCCTGATTTGAATTCAGATGAAATATTTCCCTTCTCCTTCCTCTCTTTTATATCCCTGCTCCATCACTCTCAATTTTACTGAGCAAAGCCCACTGTAACTCTTTCAATGACAGTCAAAGCACTCTCTAATAAAACACAACCTCAAAGATCAAACAAACATGTACAAGGTTGTGTGTGTGTGTGTGTGTGTGTGTGTGTGTGTGTGTGTGTGTGTGTGTGTGTGGGTTAGTGCAGCCTTCATTCTTGATTAGCAGACGCCATTAAACCACAAGGTGTTGATAGCGCTTTACTCCTCGTTAGCGGCTGATGCATTTCCCTCGTTAGCTGGCAAAGCTTAGCTGTGTGTGTGTGTGTGTGTGTGTGGTGTGTGTGTGTGTGTGTGTGTGTGTGTGTGTGTGTGTGTGTGTGTGTGTGTGTGTGTGTGTGTGTGTGTGTGTTTGCTAATGTATACATGCTTGTGTGTGTGTGGTTAACTGGGTAATTCAGCATGAAGCCTGCAAGGCCTGTGGAATCTGCACACTGTCATTACAAGAGTCCTCGTGGATTAGAAATACTAAATGGGGGGGGGAGGCAGGGGGGGGGGGGGGTGAAAGGGGGGGGGAAGAGTTAGATGAAACTGGGGGAGGAAAAAGTAAAGGAGATAAAGGAGGTTAATGACAGAGTTAAAAGAGAAAGGGGGGTAAGAGGAAGAGTTAAAGGGGAGATGACATGAGGAAGTTGATAATAGAGATGGGGGAGGAGGATGCAGATAAAGAAAGAGAGGACACGTAGATGAAAGAGAAAGGGGGGGGAGGAAAAGGAAAGCTCAAGGGAAGGAGATGAAGACAGAGAAGGTGAGAATGAGAGGAGTGTTCACGGTCCTGTAAAGGTCAGGGATTACTTAGCGCTCCTTAAAATATCTTGAATTTAATGACTAACCTTCCCCTGCTCGTAATTATCTCCCTCATCATGAGCAGCAGGACAGATATCTTTAAACTCTCCCACTCTCTCCCCCTCTCAGCTGGCGTCTTATTCCATCTTAATGTTCTCCATTTTCCCTCTGTTGTTCACTCGGCATCTGATTTCTTCCTCCTTCTCGCATGAGTTATTGGGCTTTTTTCACTGTCATTGCAACTGTGTTTCCTTTTGTCACCCCTCCGGTCCTCTCTCTTACACTCTTTTCAGATAAATGTATTTATTTTCTAGGAAATGCAGAAAGCTGCAGGTAGGTATAGCTTCAAGGAGTCTTTTGTTCCTCATTTCTACAGTAAGCTTTTCTTTCCTCCTGCTTCTGCTCAGGTTTGATCTTGTTTTCTCTCATAGACTTAGAGAAAGGTGAGTGAGGTATGTGTGTGTGTGTGTGTGTGTGTGTGTGTGTGTGTGTGTGTGTGTGTGTGTGTGTGTGGTGTGTGTGTGTGTGTGTGTGTGTGTGTGTGTGTGTGTGTGTGTGTGTGTGTGTGTGTGTGTGTGTGTGTGTGTGTGTGTCTGTTTGTATGGCCATCTTACGCATACGGCAAAACGCATAGGATTAACGCAATCGCAAAAAAAGCTTCCGTCCACACGCAATAGACACAGGATAGTGTGTGTTCACACGAGACAGCTCCGTTTAGCTCCAACCACTGGAAAAAGCTGCAGTACATATGCCGAGCCTGTACGTGGCGCTGTAACTCCCTCCAGAAAAAAGCAGCGAAGAAGCATGGTCGTCATGGTTGCCCTTCTGTTTATTCACCGTGGTGGGGGCCGAGGGAACCGGGCAGAGTTTTTTCGCCGGTCAACGTGTGTAAAAGTTTAAATCTTCCGGACAAATATATAAAAGTGCCGGTCAAAGGTCTTCTTTGTTATTTATTGAGCTTTAAAACAAATGAATAACGACTATATAATAATAAAATACACGGAGCCTGTCCTCTCTTTTTCTTCTCTTCTGACAGCGTCAGTGTCTGTCTCATGCAGCAGCTGATCCAGTAATGAGTGACCTGGCCGACAGTCAAAAATAAACATATTTATAACTAGTTTAGGTAGTTTGAGAGGTAGGCTAATTAAAATAGCTAAGGGTGATGATCTGACTTGAAGTGTGTGTTTTCCTCCTCTCGCTGCATCACAGCGGGAGGAGCTGCGTGTCTCCGTCCTGTCAGATTAGACTTCACTTGCGTTTATGTCCATATCGAGAGAAAGATAAATAATCTGAATTCAGAGTGCAGTGTACTTTTGCGGGGGTGAGCAGCAGAGGTGGGGGGAGGCGGGGCTATTGTGTCATCATTATCACAAAATGATCGTATAGAGCAGTGGTTCTCAACTGGTGGGTCGCGACCCAAAAGTGGGTCGCGGACCCGTTTCGAGTGGGTCGCGGATGTGTGAGTGAAGAAAAAAAAGTTTTTTTTTTTGGGGAAAAACTCAAACTTTTATTTTGAAGGCCCGATTTTCTTCTCAGAGTGTACCAGAATGCGTAGTTTATGTTAGTATTTCTAAAAATCTCCTGGGGGAGAATCCCCCAGACCCCCCTGCTGGGGTTGGGTTTCAGCATGTGTGCCTTTTTATATAGTTCAGCTTTGATTCCATCATCTCATTAAACCTTTTTTAAAAGCATACTTTAGTTCTGTGAAGGGATATAAGGGATATATGCACTGTACTTCACTTTTATTAATATTGTATGCTCAAAAGCGTATATATTACAGCACGATATTTTGTTGAATAGATTTGAGTGCTTCAAAATGTTGGGTCGCGATGTATTGACCAAGTAAAAAGTGGGTCCCGAGGCCTGACCAGTTGAGAACCACTGGTATAGAGGCTACCACATGGAGCCGCATGACCCCCCCAGAGCGCTCCGTTCCCAGATCTATCCACCTTTGGACCCGTTGTCGTTTGCGGGGTCCGTTTCTATCGTTTCGTTACGGCCTCGTGTGGCAAAAAGGGCTATACGCAAGAGAAATATGCTGATACAACCCGTTTTCGTTCCCGTGGGGCACCAGCCTGAGAATGTGCACTTCAGAACTGTTTTGGATTGACGCAGCTGGCGCTCCAACACTTTGTACTTAATAGGCTAAGGGGCGGGACATCTCTAAGCGGTTGACCAATCAAATCAAATCAAATCAAAATGTATTATTGCCCCAAATCACAAAAATGCCAGCTAACCAATCAGAGCAGACTGGGCTCTGGTTTCAGACAGAGGGTGAAAAGAGGTGCTGCAGCACAGGCAGTATGAGAAAAAAAATTACTTTTTTAAACATGTATTTCTTATTAGATTACTACAAGACTACTATACATTGTTAAGTGTTCCAGTGTAGTTAGTATTTTTCATATTATTGGAAGAGTAAGCTTCAGTGTATAAATATTGATGGGAAAATATTGATATTTAATAAAAAATACATAACTTGCAAACAATCCAGCTCCTCTTAACTTATTCACTAGCCCTTATTCCAATCAATAGTAGCAACAACAACAACAAAATCAACACTTATATCACAGTTAGAGGATTCATTTTAGAGCAGACACAAATATCTTAATTATGTCTTCAACAGGGTCACAGCAACTGATCCACACAAAGCAATTCAATGGAAAAAGACACTTTTTTACTTATTACCCCTTGAATTACACACATTATACAGGATGAGTAAACACAACTGTCAGTGCCTTGCTCATCTTAAGCTTCCTCAAGCTCTACAAGGAATGGTACCTCTTACCCTCTGATTAGCGGCTCAAAATAACCAGCCGACTTCTTGGCAACATTTCCAGACTCAATATGGACATTGTTTTTTTTTTATGCCAACAACACCAGAAACTCTCATCTTGTAAATCTGACATGTAAACAACACAGCTTTTGTTTCATAACCGATTTACTAAGGCAAAACAAAAGCGGCAACAAAACTCTTTAAGCCAGCAGGATTTGGTCTTCCCTGAGGGGGGGTACTTTGAACGCAGCTCAGATGAATTGGGTGAGCTTATGTTCTCATTAAAATAATTGGTAGAACAGCCAGCTCACTCGCTCGCTGCACCGACGAGTGATTTATCTAAAGGCTGTCAACCCGACTGAGGAGGGAGTCTGCCGGGGTGTGTGTGTTGTTGTGTGGTGATGTGTGGTGTGTGTAGTGTGTGTGTGTGTGTGTGTGTGTGTGTGTGTGTGTGTGTGTGTGTGTGTTGTGTGTGTGTGTGTGTGTGGTGTGTGTGTGTGTGTGTGTGTGTGTGGTGTTGTGTGGGTGTGTGTGTGTGTGTGTTGGAATGCATTTGTGAATATAAGCTCAAGCATTATTCGTAAGAGGATATTTTCTGTACTGTATGTGTGCAATTGTGTATGATATGTATTGTGCATGCAATATACAGCATACGCACAATAACTATGTGTGTGTGGTCTATGTATTTGTGTGTGCAAGAGTGTGTGTATCTTTGTGTGTGCTCCGACTGATTTCATTGAGGGCTGGATTGAGGTCTGAAGAGTGTGTGTGTTTCTTTGTGTAGGAATGCATAAGCCAATAACATTAGTTGCAAGTGGCTGTTTTCCTGTAAATGTGTGACTTTGCATGCGTTTGTTAAATGTATTTTTCTCCCAATGTGAAGTATACAGTATATTCGTGTGTGTGTGTGTAATGTATGTGTTGTTGGTGTGTGCACATCCACTGTCTGAATGAATTTGATTTGTTTAGTCCTTAATTTTTTCTTAATTTCTTGCTTTCAATTTCGTACTTTTTTATCTTTGCTTCATCTGCGTCACATACCAAAATGTATTTTTTCTGTAAGGTGTGTGTGTTTCTTTGTGTAGAAATGCATTAAAGCATATACACTCAAAGCATTAGCTGTAAGTGCAGGTTTTCCTGTATATGTGCATTATGCGTGTGTCTATTGTCTGTAGTGTGCCTGAACTGTACTCATTACACATATAGGCACTTTTAATTGTACCCAGTGTGCGTGTGTGTTCCCACTGATTTAATTCCATTTTCCCCTTTCTTTTTTCTTCATTGCTTTCTTTTTTCTCTTTTATCCCCACCTGCCTCATCACCTACTGAAATTAATTTCTTCTGTCGAGCCGTTTTGCATAAATTAACACGTCCCAATTTGCTATCACGTTGTCTCCGTTTGTCTGCATGAATGACATTGAGCGAAGCTGCAGAAAATCAGAGGCAGACCCGCTGCGTTCATCATAACAGGGTTGTGAGGAAAAAAGTACATTTCAAATGAACTCAAATGGAATAAAGTTAGTGGTGAATGTGTCGCTGGATTTGTGAGACGAAACAAAGCTCACATGCTGAATGTCTGCAAGATAATCAAATGTACTCTGGTGGAAAAAGGTAATTGTATGGCTGTCTCTTTCCAGAGTCATCATCTGTTTGCTGGCACACGACAAAGAGAAGGTATTGGACACTTAACACACCAAAAATTGAAAAAAAAGCACCTTTTATTTGTATATGTCTATGGCTAGAACTGCCTTCCTCAAGATTGAAAGGCCTAATGAAGTGTGCTGTCTTAGTTCAGAAACAATATCCACCGTGTTATTGTTTTATAATCTTCAAAAACTTGGCTGCAACTTAACATGTCCTGCGTAATGTGATTGCCCGATGCCTATAATACTCTCTTTGAAAAAAATTGTTGTTACTAAACTTAATTTCATTGGTTTTTATACCACTTAAAACCTGTTAAGCCCCAAGCCTGTTTTTCAGGTCTCAGGCTCGAAAATGACATGCCCAGAACAAATGACTATATCTTCACTTCTAAAAGGGGGTAAATTAATAAAAAACAATTCTCAAAGCAATGATACACCTGTGAGTTGGATGTAAGTGAGTCAGAATCAATATAGTTGTTTTTATTTTAAAGTAAATTCAGATTGAACATAGTAAAAAAATGTAAATTATAGTTTCCGTCAAAAGAAAAAGACATTACTTATAGTGAAAACCACCCTTGAATGTATAACTTATAATAAGTACCCTGTATCAAGATTGATGCAAAATAAGTAAAATTTGACCTTTTTAGAGGGGTTTAGAAGAAAAAAAAAACCACCTCTGGGGTCATTTGGTTGTATTTGCCATACCTCTGGAACCCATCGTCGATATTGGTGATTGACACCTCTTTTGAACCGTTAGAGCCAATAGAATCGAGGGGGGGTTCCTAAATCCATCTATACATTACCATTGGTGAATGAGAGTGATGCGCAGCCAGCATGCCCAAAACCAACTTTTGATCAGAAAACAGCAAAGGTAACACGTATTTGCCGTTTTGGCCCCCGTAAAGTGAAGTCGGTGTTGTCTTCCTGGCCTTCGCTGCCATGAGTTTTGGTCGCACACTGATGATACTTATAACAATGGAATCTGTGGAATCTCAGCTTTCATATGATATCTAGTTTGTGCAGATTGCATGAAGTATAAAATATTGCTACCGTGAGTTATGTGCTAAGTGCGTTAGCACCCTTTCGCTTAGTGCTAATTCAGAGGCTTGGCGTTAGACTTGTGTTTTGTTTAGGTAAAGATTGTTCATATCCTCAGTTAGCTGAGTTTCTTCCCGTTAAGTGGGTATGACACATTAATATGTTGTTAAATGTTAAGAAGCCCTGAAACACACTTTCATGAAAATTAAGCCCCATAGCGGCTATGGGGCTTAACAGGTTAATGTTTGGGTTTTGTTTTAGAGTATTTGTAGGACAAGTATTTGTATTATTTATAAGTTCTCTACATCAATATCCAGGGAAGCAGGCTAAATTAAAACTATAGTGCTACTATAGTGAATCATTTCTACTGGCAAGGTTGTAGATGACCAAGTAAAATTAAATAGGGCACATTATTCAAATACAATTTTGACAAGGAAAGAAAATGTTGATTGTGTACCCTGGGGAGTAAAATGGGTGTAATATTGGTGTTATTGGGTCTAACATGGGTCCAATAACAGTTTATTATGGGTTTAATAACAGTGTTACATGGGTGTAACATGGGTTTTATGTATGGGTGCAACCACGGAGTAACATGGGTATAATATGGGTGTACATAACTCTTTTAGTGAGTTACTCAGATGAGTACCAGGAGACAGTGTTTGTGTCAGGGTTGAGTGAAGGCAGGCAGGACCCAAATGCAGATAACAAAGAAAATACCTTTATTAAGGTTAAAGCGGTGACAAACAGAACACTAACCCGTGAACACAGTCACAGACAAACAAGGATTTAACAATGACAGACAGAAAAACCAGAACTAAAATACACACAAGACTAATCACACAAACAAGACACAGGTGAGGAGGGAGGAGAAAAACACAGGGGCACCAGGTGAACACAATTCGGGTAATCAGGTAGGAGGGAAAACAGACAGAAAGCAACAGGCCAAGACAGGGGGTGAACACTTTTCAAAATAAAACAGGAAACCAAAGACAGAAAAGACAAGACAAAAACACAACACAGACCAGATCATGACAGTACCTACCTACCCACCAACCCCCCTCAAGGGACGGATCCCAGACGTCCCAAAAAAGTCCAGCAGGGTGGGTGGAGGGGGACCGGAGGAGGGACACATAACTAGGGGCCAAAAAGGGTGGGTGGAGGGGGTCTGGAGGACGGGTTTGGGCTGACAGCCCAGGGGCGCAGCGGAGGACCCGGAAGGCCCGGGGGCAAAGCAGAGTTCAAAAGGGGCGAAGACCACAGCGGGCGAACTCAGGGGGCCGGGCATGAGAGCAAAGGGCAGGCGGCTCTGAAAGAGTCAGGAAGGCCGGGCTCGAGGGCGAAGGCCACGGTCTGGGGAAATCAGGGGGCCGGGCTCGAGGGCGATAGGCCGCGGCACTTCAGGGGCCGGGCTCGAGGGCGAGACCGCGGCACTCAGGGGGCCGCCTCGAGGGCGAACAAGAAGGCGGGCGACGGGACAACTCCGGAGGACGAGCAGGAAGGCCGCTGACGGGCACAGCTCCGGAGGCCGGGCATACGGAAGGCGCCCCCCCCCTGACAGGACAGCTCCGGAGACCGGGCAGGACCCAGTGTCGGCCGGACAGGAACCGGTAGCCGACGGGACAGGCGTAGACCGGGATCCTGAACATGACATGGCTGGTGTCAATGGGACCCCGGATGGAGGCAAGGGCTGGGTGTCGACTGGACCCCCAACGGAACAGGACACAGAGTTGGCAGGACCCCCGGTGGAACCAGGTGTCGGCGGGACCATCCAACAGGACAGGACACAGAGTTGGCAGGGCCCCCGGCGGAACAGGGTGTCGGCGGGGACCCCCAACAGGACAGGATACAGAGTTGGCAGGACCCCCGGGAGGAACAGGTGTCGGCGGACCTCCAACAGGACAGGACACAGAGTTGGCAGGGACCACCGGCGGGAACAGGTTCGGCGGGACCCCCACCGGAACAGAACATAGAGCTGGCAGGACCCCCGGCGGGACAGGGTGTCGGCGGGACCCCCAACAGGACAGGATATGGTGTAGGCAGGAACCCGGCGGAAGCAGGTGTCGGCGGGACCCCCCAAACAGGACAGGATATGGTGTAGGCAGGAAACCCGGCGGAGCAGGTGTCGGCGGAACCCCAACAGGACAGGATCTGGTGTTGGCAGGAAATCCGGCGGAGCAGTAGTCGGTGGGACCCCCAACGGGACAGGACATAGGGTTTGGCAGGACCCCCGGCAGAAGAGTAGTCGATGGGACCCCCAACGGGACAGGACATAGGATTGGCCAAGACCCCCGGCAGAAGAGTAGTCGGCGGGACCTCCAACGGCACAGCACATAGGGTTGGCAGGACCCCGGCAAGAAGAGTAGTCGGCGGGACCCCCAATGGGACAGGACATGGAGTTGGCAAGACCCCCGGCAGGAGAGTAGTCGGCGGGACCTCCAACGGCACAGGACATAGGGTTGGCAGGACCCCCGGCAGAAGAGTAGTCGGCGGGACCCCAACGGGACAGGACATAGGGTTGGCAAGGACCCCCGGCAGAAGAGTAGTCGGCGGGACCTCCAACAGCACAGGACATAGGGTTGGCAGGACCCCCGGCAGAAGAGCAGTCGGCGGGACCTCCAACGGGACAGGACATAGGATTGGCAAGACCCCCGGCAGAAGAGTAGTCGGCGGGACCTCCAACGGCTCAGGACATAGGGTTGGCAGGACCCCCGGCAAAATAAAACAGGAAACCAAAGACAGAAAAAGACAAGACAAAACACAACACAGACAGATCGTGACAGTTTGGTACTCACCCCACACGAAGCGTGGTCTTCCTCAGCGTCTCCTTCACTGTCCTCTATTTACACTTCTTGCATGCAAGATGATGAAGATGCACCTCCCTGTCTCCGATTTGCTTTCTCCAAAAACTTGTTGCCAAACTGTAAAGTCCTTGCATTTTCCTGAGGCCAAGTTGAAGGATCAAATACTAAGAAATTATCACATGAGTCATATCTGATTTCAGATGTGGGAAGTTACTAAGTACACTTATTCAAGTACTGTACTTAACCTGTTAAGCCCCAAAGACCCCTTCGGCGGGTATTTTTTTTTTTTTTTTCACGACACTGTGTCAGGGCTTCTTAATATTAAAAAAAATATGAATGTGTCATACCCTCCTAACGGGAGGAAACTCAGGTAAACTGATGATACGAACCATTTTTACCGAAACAAAAACACAAGTCTCACAAGAATGGTCTAAATGAGCCCTGATGCGAAAACATGCTAACGCAGAGCACAGACTACCTCTAGCTATACCGATCGATATACTTATTGGATCTGCACAAACAAGCTTAGATAAAATACTGAGATTCCACAGATTATAGAAATATAAGTATCATCACTGAGCGATTAGAACTCGCGATAGGGGAAGCAAATACAGACAACACACGACGTAGCTTTAGGTAGCAAAACACGGAGATATGCTCACCTTAGCTGTTATTCTGATCAAAAGTCGTGTTCAATGGCATTTAAACGAGAAAAAAACGTGGCTGAAGGTTAATCCATAGGTTAACAATGTGTCTGTCACTTTGAACAAATTATTGATAATCCATAATTCAATTTGTATGCAAAAATCGGAGAATAAATATTTGCTGCTAATGGTAGCCACCAGAGGTTAGCGCAGCTTCCGGTTTTGCTACGCGTCTCTCTCTCACTCCTTATTTGGTAACGTGTGTGTGTATGTGGAAGTTCCCCTCGATTCCATTGGCTCTAGCGGTTAAAAGAGAATGTCAATCATCAAAAATCGACCAAGGGGGGCCAGAGATAGGTCAAATCCACCCAATTGACCCCAGAAGTGTTTTTTTTGTGCTAAATCTCTATAAAAAGGTCAAATTTCACTTGTTTTGCATCAATCTTGATACAGGGTACTTAATATATGTTATAGTTTGGATTCCTAAAGCTTTTAGTCTACCATCCCATCATTCAAGGGTGGTTTTCACTATAAGTAATGTGTTTTCTTTGGACGGACACAATAATTTACATTTCTTTACTATGTTCAATCTGAATTTACTTTAAAATAAAATAAATCTATATTAATTCTGACTTTTCTACATCCAACTCCACAGGTTTATCATTGCTTTGAGAAAAAAGATTATTAATTTTCTCCTTTTAGAAGTGTAGTTATGGTCATTTGTTTCCTGGGCATGTCATTTTCGAGCCTGAGACCTGGAAAATAGGCTCGGGGCTTAACAGGAAGTACCATTTGAAGATATTTGCACTTTACTTGACTTTGATGCTACTTTGTACTTCTACTCCACTACAGTTCAGAGGTAAATGGTGTACTTTTACTCCATTACATGTATTTAATACCTTTAGTTACTTTACATATCTGGATATATATAGGTGTAATATGCGTGTTATACGGGTGCATTATTGGAGGGATCTAGGAGTAAAACGGGTGTAATTACAGTGTAATAGGGCTGTAATAGGTGTGTTTCAATGTGTAATTTGGGTGTAATGTAGATAAATACCAATCAATTAATGAAACATGTGCTGCGTTCACACCGCATACTTTGCAGTACTCAGTGCCCGGCACTCAGTGTGGGGCACTCAGTGCCCCATGGAAGACTGAGTACAGATCACGTTCACACCGGAGTACTTCCCTGAGGGAAGATTACGCAAATGAAGCCGCTGACGTCACTTCTTCTTTCTTCTGCTTTGGGTTTATTGGCAGGCCGCAAACAACTTCACGGCGTATACTGCCACCCGAAGTCCCCAGCCGGAAGTCCCCGGAGTTGGGGACTGGCTTCAGTAGAAGATGCTGGGACTCCCAGCAGCTTCTACTGAAGCCTTCCGAGTAAATAGTCAGAACGCCGACACCTCCTCATCACTCCACCCGCTCCCATGTTTTTTTTGTGTTGCCATAAGTTATTCTCTCTCCGTTGGTGCGTGGGGGCTAATGCTAATGCTAATAATGCTAATGCCAGCAAATACAATGGCGGCTTCAAAAAACATTTCAGAGTTTTACGGGGCGTGGTTTGCAATTCACCCAGCCAATCAGAACTGGGGCACTTTTTTCCCCGGAGAGTACCACCTCTCTAGCAGGCACTAAACATGGGGGAAAAAAGTGCCCTGAACCAAATGAACTTTTTGGTGTGAACGCAACGGGCACTGGCACTAACGAACTAAGGGGAAAAGTACGGGTGAAAGTACTCCGTATGTGACTTCGCATTTGTGGGGTTAAAGTCTTACCCGTGTCCAATATACACGTAATCAGATTATCAAAATTCAAATTATTTCAGTTTTGACCTAGTAACCGCTGACTTTTCCACATGCAACCAATCAGCTAAACTGCGGTGTAGCGGCGAAAGCTAGCACAGAAGGTAACCATAGAAACAAAACATAACTGGCTGTTTTCTCTCTGCAACGCTCTGGGTGAGCAAAGACCAAAAATTGCGAATTATGAGATTTCATCTTAAAGTAGCTCAAATGGTACGATACGGACATCTGTCAATTTATAGAGAGTAATAAACATAAATACATCACATAGTTATGATCAATCATGATACTCCACCCCTTAAATCACGTGTTATATTTAATTTCCCCCAATTGCTTATTTTAACACTTAATTCTGACTTTAAATCGTTTCTGTCTTACTTTACTCTTCTCTCCTTGTCCATCCTTTTCACTCTTCCTCCCATCTCTTCTTTATTCCAATGCTGCCCAGCTCCCTCAGTCTCTCCATTCATCTATATTCTCTGTCTCATCACAGCCGTGCAGAGAAGTGATGTTCACCGAGCCCAACAGCTGTGTCTTAAAAGCCTCACTAGGTATCTGTGTGTGTGTGTGTGTGGTGTGTGGTGTGTGTGTGTGGTGTGTGTGTGTGTGTGTGTGTGTGTGTGTGTGTGTGTGTGGGTGTGTGTGTGTGTCACGCTCAGCAGGTAAACAACTGAGGTTGCTTGTTATGCATATGTATTCGTTATCAAAAACCAATCATCGCTGCCATGAGAGAACTAACGGCACAGCGCCAGTGACAAAAATATCAACTGCACTAAGTGCTTTGCTTCCCTGCGGTTCACAGGGTTGAGGTGAACCCCCTGTGCGCACCATAACTCCTCAAAGATCGGAATAAAAAGTTAGTGTAAGCATAGTTCCACCTGTCAATTGTAACCGCTTAAAATAAAAGGCTTCTCTCTGTCAGCTTTATGAGGTCGTCACCTGGAATGGTTTTCAATTAACACGTGTGCCTTTGTGAGTCCATTTGTGGAATTACTTGCCTTCTGAATGTGTTTGAGACCATCAGTTGTGTTGTGCAGAGGTAGGGTTAGTGCACAGTGGAAAGCCCTATTTGACTGCTGTTGTAATCCATATTATGGCAAGAACGACTCAACTCAGTGAAGAGAAGCGACCATCATCACTTTAAGAAATGAAGGCCAGTCGATCCGGAAAAATGTCAAGAACTTTGAATATAGATACACCTCTTTTCTTCAAAAGAAGTTGCAGTCACAAAACTGTAACCAGAGTTACCAGCCTCAGAAACCGCAAATTAAAGCACCTCAGATTAGAGCACACATAAATGATCACAGAGCTCAAGTAGCAGATAAATCTCAACATTCACTGTTCAGAGGAGACTTCGTGAATCAGGCCTTCATGGTCCAATGCTCCAAAGATCCACTACTGAGGATGAATAACAAGAAGAAGAGAATTGTTTGGGCCAAGAAACACAAGGAATGGACATTAGACCAGTGTAAACTGTACTTTGGTCTGAATAGTCCACATTTGAGATTTGTGGTTTCCAACCGCTGTGTCTTTGTGAGACGCAGAGAAGGTGAGCAGATGGGTTTCTGCATGTGTGGTTACCACCCTGAATCATGGAGGAGGAAGTGTGATGGTGTGGGGGCACTGTTGGTGATTTATTCAGAATTCAAGGCACACCTAACCAGCATGGCTACCACAGCATTCTGCAGCGCCATGCCATGCCATCTGGGTTGCGCTTACTGGGACCATCATCTGTTTTTCAACACACAATGACCCCAAACACATCCAGGCTATGTAAGGGCTATTGACTAAAAAGGAAAGTGATGGAGTGCTGCTTCAGATGACTTGACCTCGAGCCTCACCGACCTCAACCCAATTGAGATGGTTTGGGATCAGTTGGGCCGCAGAGTGAAGGAAAAGCAGCCAACAAGGTGCTCAGCACCTCTGGGAAGTCCAGGTGACTACACGCTGTGCGATGAAAAGTTGCGATTTTGATAACTTTTCATCCCCCAGGTCTCGAGACATTAACCGCCCGAATTTGGAGTCGATCGGATAAAGGGGCCGAAATCTCACAATTGTCCACATAGACGTCTGTTGGAGCGAAACTCACATTGTCCACATAGACATATTGAGGGCCGGACCATTAACCCTCATCTGAAGTATGGGACCGTTTTGAACCATTTTCCTTTGAGTACGACAACATCGTGTTTAATGGTGAGCATTGTGTTTCCCATGGCAACCGGCATATAATGAGACCTCATATTTGACGTAGCTGTTGAGGCATGGACCGATGATATACTGTAAAGGTTTGATGGCGATTGGATTGTGTCCATTGGAGTTATAGCGACATCGTGTTTTATGGCGAGGGATGCATTGCCATGGAAACACAATATTATCTAGCCTCAAATTTGTCATACCTGTCTATACTGCCCCAGAACGCCTCGTTGGAGATTTTTCTTTT
The DNA here is from genome assembly GCF_902827165.1 of Trematomus bernacchii. Lineage (NCBI taxonomy): Eukaryota > Metazoa > Chordata > Actinopteri > Perciformes > Nototheniidae > Trematomus > Trematomus bernacchii. The sequence goes on along the minus strand of NW_022987797.1, from coordinate 1,844,878 downwards.
CCATTTTTTTCTTCCTGAGTATAGTGACGTAACGATACCCAGGTCCAAATGGACCAATCCGCGGAGCTCCTCACACACACACACTCACTCAGCCTTATCTTTTCTCAGCCGTGGTAGTCCTCGGAGCTTCGCCGGCACACACACTCACTCAGCCTTATCTTTTCTCAGCCACGGCTCTGCGGATCTCCACACACACACACACTCACAGCCTGGCTGTGAGTGTGTATGTGTGCTCAGGCTGAGTTCCGCGGTGTCTCGCTGTCTCGCAGACCCCACGCAGCAACCAGGAAACGACACCAGTAATACAGCTCACACTGTCCGCTCCTCGACCTTCAAAGGGCAGAGCAGCGAGCCCCGCAACGTCCCGCCAACACGGCACCCCAGACCCCACGCAGCATTCTCATCTGTTTGTCATTACTGGTGTCATTTTCTGGTTGCTAACAGACGCCATTGTAACACATAATCACTGATGTTCCGCTGTAACGGTGGTGGACTCATAACAGAGTGGGCGAGCTGACAATCAGAGCACACTGGGCTCATAGGGAGGGGGGGGCAGGAGCTCCAACAAGCCGTTTAGGACAGAGAGTGAATACACATACTATACAGCAGGGGGTACTCAAATTTTTTTATTAAAGGTCCAGTTGTGAACTTTATACAAGGTCACTGGTTCCGGATCAATGCCAGTAAAGTCGTCCCCCCCCCCCCCGAGCTGAGAAACGAAACTGAAATTAAGAAGCAGTTTCTTGGCGCTCTATGCATGGGGCCCCCTTGAGGGGGTTTCCCGATATGTCGTTGCAGTAAATTACCTTCTTTGGGGGCCCCCTTCTGGTCCAAGCACTTGCCTGCCTTGCCTGTCGGTAAACGGCGCCCCTGTATACACACACACATTCAATACATACATACAGTATGTCAAGCAGTGGCGACTGGTCATTAGGGGCAGGTGGGGCACAGCCCCACCTAGTGTCAGCAGAAAGTATTACACATAATGATTACAAAAATGCAAAGAGATGCAAAAAAAGAAATAAAAAAATATATAAAATATATTTTAAGCTCATGTTTAATCATCTGATTCGTCTGTACATTGCTGTTTTAGTCTGTGTTCTTCTAATTAGTGTCTACAGTGCCGTTTTGAGCCATGTGGGACAAAACCTGATCATGCCCCACCCTCTCACCGTCAAAGTGAACGGTGACTGTAAAAACTACACTGCGCATGCTCAGAGTATTTTTCAATGTAATGTGTGTGGCAAAAATAGGGGCACTGAGCTGCCATCCCCACCATACGTCATCTCACATCATTCAGAGCTGATTGGCTGTAAGTACGTGTGCCGCGAAAAGTGTGGTGTGTGAAGAGGAGACGAGAGAGCTGCAGTGACGCGTCCTAAAACCAGGAAGTAAGCTGCAAAAAAGCAATGAGGTTTCCTCCATAGGAATTTAGAAAATAGCTCGAAATAAGATCTGTGGGAAACGTACCTGTTAGATAAATGCACGTTTTGTTCAGCCGGATAATATCCACATGTCTACCCTACTTTTATAATTTTTTATCATAAATCTATCGATTAGATTTGTGATAGACTTTTGAAACTACAAGAAGATAAGGAGGACTTTTACAAAAAAGTAATAGAGATGTTTGTCCAGAAGGATAGACAAATAGACTTCATCTTCAAGTCAAGGTAAGACTGCAATTTTTTGAAAATGGGATCTTACTAAGAGAGAACAATTCAATATTTAAATGATAAATTACATTTTTTGGGTATCCTTTTGTTGAAAACTGTCTGTTTAAAATGAATCGAAGCATCAGACAAAAAAAATCTTTTGAAAATAATATTATATTTTGGTTTAGGTCAAAATATAATATTTGTAAACCTGAAGAGTCAGTGCCAGTGCCTCACCAGCCATGAACCTCACTGCACGTCACTGCAGAAGCTTATATATAGACATCTAAGTTTTTTGTGCCCCACCACTTTTGTACATATAAAAACGCCACTGATGTCAAGGTAAACTTGCGGTTAACTTTGCGGTCTGCTATGCGTGTCACGCTCATTCTCACAACGCGTCAGACACAAGACGCGCGTACATGATGATGTACATTAATTTATCAGAATCAGAATTATTATTATTATTTTTTTTTTATAATGGGACACAGGGTTCGGTCCGGATTGATTTGCAGTTCGGTCCGGATCCGGACCTTTGTCCGGAGTTTGAGAAGCCCTGCTATACAGAGATGCTGTATGAGGAACCAATGTGATTTTGGAACATTGAAAAAGTAAATCTATTCTAGTAGACCTCAACAATGGAATTATGATCAGTAGAAATGGCCATGTCATGGGACCTTTAATGTATGTATAAAATATATGGGCTCTCTGGTCTCGTCATAAAACTGCACCATTTGCCTCACTGAGGGGGGCGTGTCTTTAGCCATGTACACTCACTTTCCCTCCCGCTAGCTAGCTCTAGCAAAACACTTTGGAGCAGCTGATAAATGGAAACAAATTATAATATACCTTAAAAATGTATTAAACTCAATTTTCATTCAAAACAAAGAGTGATAAACAATTAAAGACAAATGCCTGAGCTTAAGGGCCTACTTCAAAGGAAGAGACACGAAAAAAGGAATGCTGATATAAAATGCTAAATAAACTGTCGCCTAACAATAGGCTGGTCAGTTGTGCAAGCTCCCAATTGAAAGGTGAATTTAAGCTAGCTTTATGTGGTTCATAGGTGTGCAAATCTGGCTCTGATATAGCCTGTGCATTCCCATTCACTGACTTCACCACACGTCCCTGGTTTATACAGGCACATACAGAGTCAGGTGAAGTAGCTGAAGGAAGACTGTGACACCCAACATGAGTGAGGCACAGCGGAGATAATAAAAGAGAAATGAAGAAGAAAACAATTACTACATTCATATAGAGTGAAGTGTTGTACGCAGGTGGCACAGTGTATGCTTTAAAACCTGCATGCTTCACTGTTTTAAATGTTTCCTGTTTTATTTTAAAAGGATAAAGAATGTCACTCAGGTAGCAGACATCATCACGTTACAAATAACATGGTGTTCTGAACTACAAAGAAAAAAATAGATGGACAGATTAAAATAAAGGCTGACTTGCACGAACAGTTCGTTTTGAAACTATTTCTTCTTTTTTTGGTTTAGTTTGTGGTCAGGCATTGAATCAGAATTAAATATTATTTCCTGATAATTCAAAAAAACGCAGTTTGTTACATACATATATATATATATATATAATATATATATATATATATATATAAATGTTCTTTATTGTAGGAATACATCATGTAATGTCTAAATAGGTTAAAAACGGAGAAAACGATGTTATTCATTTTTATTATTTTGTAAAAATATATCTTATTCTCTGCTCTGAAAAGGTTTTGCCATCTCACTGCTGGGCACTGCTTGCAAAACTTAAACATGAGTCACTGGTAAAGCTCAAAACACTAAATATAATCAAAGAAATATACAAAAATAAAAGGACAATATGATTTTGATATAATATGTTTTGGTTAGCTTTGGCGTAAAGTTTACTGTAGGAAGTAAATGAGGCAAAACATGCAAAACCACTTATGGTATTGACATATTAAAATGATAGGAAGTACCACAAGCGAATCAAATAACCACCAACAATAATACGGTTGGTGTTTGATTGATAGTGGGTGAACAACGCTGTCAAACCCAACACTCCCAAATATAACATAATACATATCATTTTTACCTTTGTTAAAGTAATTATTATATTAAGTCAGAATAAATCAACATGACAGCAACATTTGTAAATATAGAAATATGAAACATTATTCCAAAAAGGACATGGGTCTCTTCACTGCATTTGTCATTGTTCAAGCAGGACACATCCTGGACTGTTAGTGACACACAGTGGTTTTACATCGTGTGTCATTTACAGACATGGTTTATAAGCGAGCGGTAAGCCGTAACCTTTTATGGACCTCCAGAATAATGTCATATCTTACATTAAAGCTTTGGAAAGGTCAGGCCACTAATGGCGTAACTCCTTTCTCTCAATAATCCCTTCCTGTGTTTAAAGGAGTTTACATAAGCTCCTGTCCTGAGGCTGTGCATGTGTCTTTAATCCCTAATGACAGTTGTTTTAAAGCATCTGTATCATCGTTTCACTATAGCGGATTGATGTGTTATCCTCTTAGTACCAATTTTGGTTGCTATTTTTAGAAACATCAAAATGTATCGGTGTCAGAAATGTCACATTTTGTTATTAAGGTAACGAGAACTCCTGGCTGCCACCATTCACAATAAAAACAAAAAGTAAAATTCATCTATGGATTGTAAAAATAATTGTCCTTACTTTGGTTTTGCATGGACTTTGAGCTCTTTATTCATTTATTGCGTAGTATTTGTGACAGTTAGCGCTAGTTGTTCCTTCAAGGGCCAACTGGTTTGCATTGTTGTATAGCATGATTTATATTCAGGATTGAGCATGTGCTGTATGTAGCATGTAATCAGGTTACATTACTTGTATATGTTCATTCTCAGATGAGGCTACTGATACAAATTGTTTACAGGCAACTAGTTATTGTAATGGAATTCCTCCCAACCCTGTTTATAAAAACTAATTCTCAGACGATAATTAAACATGGCTGCCGTCCTTAGTTTGATTTTTAATGAGTACATGTCCCAAAGGAGTCTATCTTCACAGCACTGGCCTTGTTCTCTTATTTTAAGTGAAGATCTGTTTTTCTAACAGTCCTGACACAGTTAAGGTGAAAACTGAAATGGGTTTCAAAGAATGTTTGCTCTACAAAGTGCAGAAAGTGAAAAAAAGAGCAAACATTAAGCATCTAAAAACATCATGACTCTTCATTTCTGTTCTAACTTCATCATCCGCAGTTTGTTTCAAGCCTTGTCAGCACACTGGGGGTAAAACAATAGCAGCAGTTGTCTGTAGTGTGTCATTTGAAAGAAAATCCTCATAAGGGTACGCAGTGACATTTACCACCACAATCCCCTCAGTGATTTTAGCTTAGCTATGAATGCCACTTTAAAACCTAAGCATCCCTTACATCTGAGCATTTAGAAAAAAAGTACCGCAAAGTGGATAATTGTACAAACAAAGAGGGGGTGAACGGCAAGAGGAAAGGGGGATAGAAAGAGATACAGAGAGAGAAAGTGAAAAATCCTCCACTTAGCTTTGTTTACAGTGCGTCTAAAGTCTCATGACCGCTTAATCTGTTCGGCGCGTGGCTATTGTCCTGGCTATCATCTAAAGAGGATGCCGTCATTTTTGCCCCCTTTTTTCCCCCCATACCGCTCATTTTCAGGGCCACAAAGGAGCTTAGTCTAAGCAGTTAAAAGGCCTCTGTAAGCCTTAAAGTGTGCCTGAAGCATCCATTATGTTGTGTCGTTAGAGGGATATTGTGTTAGTGAAGCGTCTGTCCACCATGTTAAGGGACCGCTGACCCAAAAACACTCCTATTGTGCTAAGCTGTGTTTAACCTCATCCACTGTGTGTGTGTGTGGTGTGTCTGTGTGTGTGTGTGTGTGTGTGTTGTGTGTGTGTGTGTGTGTGTGTGTGTTGTATGGTGTGTGTGTGTGTGTGTGGGTGGTGTGGGTGTGTGTGCACAAGTGAACGGTTTTTTGTGTGTGTATCTGTGTGTAGGATTCTGCTGTTGTCTTTAAGCTACTCTTAGCAGTTTTAGAGTTGGTGTGTGGCGTGTTCAAGTCCCTTAACCCCTTATTAACAATGGCTTTTACTTTTTTGGAATGGGGGGGCTTTACATGTTAATGTGTGTCCACATGCTTTACATGTGTACTCTCACATGGATATAAGTCTCATACAGTTGCATGCTTAAAAATGACATTTGTTGTGCACTAATGTGTTTTGTTGGTTTAATCAGCATGTCTGTGTATTTTTGTGCTTAAAGTATTTATACACGGATCCATCCTTGTTATGGCTTGTTTATGTGTGGGGCATCTAAGCCTTTTTACTGTGATGCTGCTTCTTAAGAGTTGAAACTGGACGATTTGTCACCTTGCCAGTGTGTGGAGCAGATTGGCTCAAAAAATCAGCTCTATGTCTAGGAGAAAGCTCTGTCTGGGCACAGCAGTATTGTCTAAACAGCCTGTATGTTAGGTAAGTAGCATTATTAAAATGGGCAAAAGAAGAACAGAAACGAGATTGAAATATGTAATAAGAGTTTTTTATAATCTTTTTTTTCACTTACATATGTGACCTGCTCTATCGAAATCAGTCGCATTGACCCGAAGACACATTTTGAGTTGTATACACTGTTGGAAAGAGGAGATTCCTAGCTTTCTAATGATATCAAGATTTTTGTTGTACTCCAAATATTAAGCAAATATGTCACATTATATAATGACTGTCACCGAGTCATCATTTTGAGAAAAAGGCCTTCAAAGTTTCCTCTTCTCTGGAATCCATCGATCTGATTGATTATTAGCGGAGCAAATGATCAAAATAGTCCGGAGGGAAATATTCCGTTTGGATTACTGGTCTGGGGGAAGCTCGCGAGTGTGTGAGTGTATGTGTGTGTGTGTGTTTGTGTATTTTTGCGTTAGTGTATATTGTGTTTGTTTCCCGGGGAAAACACTCACGAGAAACACCGGCTGTTGTTATGCTTGCTGTGACGTTAAGTTACTCCGTTCTCCGCTTGTAAATATGCCGTTACAAGCTTCCATAGTTGTATTTATCATCTAAATTTGCCGAAACAAGTTTATAATTCTGAAAGCCAAGACTTTGTTTAATTGAAATCAGATGAAAACAAACTGTAACGGACCCTGCCCGTGTTATCTATGATTACTTATGCCTTACATTCATAATTTCAGCCGGAGGGAGGGGGAGCTGCGCTACGGAACAGCAGATTGCGATTGAGAGGTGCCTGTCATCTTCCCTTTACAAGCTTCACAAATGTATTTATCGTGTGATTTTGGAAATAAAAGTTTCATATTCTGAAAGCCAAGACTTTGTTTATTTAAAATCAAACAAAACACACCCGAACCCCGAAAAAATAGTTTTTTCCGCAAATCCACGTTTATTTTGAAATGAGCCGTTGCGACATCCGACTGATTTCGATAGAGCGGGTCACATATTATAACCCTGGCAAACGGGAATATCAAACTTCTCAGCATATGAATTAAAATAATTTGGCGCAATAAATACTTTCAGCTCAGTTTTGTTCTATACAAACTCTTTAGGGTAAATATCCTAACTCTTTAGCACACACTTGTCAGGCTAGTTAAGTGGATTCAGGAATTGACATCAAATTAAAAGAGGGCACTCTTATTTTGCAGAGGCTTTTGTTTCAAAGTGCGTTTAACAATAACAACAAGCGCTACTAAAAACAGAACCACATAAAACCTGACCTACATTTGTATTTAAAAATAAAAAGAGTTGGGGCGGGGCCCCATCTGTTAAAATCCTGAACACCGGAAGCGGAACATTCAGTCCATTTACTTAAGAAAGTAATTGCAATTGGAACATAACAAATTAAGTCATATTTGTTGCCTCCTTGACCAACAATACAACCGTCTGTGGCATGTAAAAAATAAAATATCTGTGTATCAACTATTCCAACAATTATTAATCACATTCATATTTTACTTACGCTTTATTTCCTGAAATACTACTAACCCACGGTTATAACAAGCATTAGACCAGAGCTGATATAGATTTCTCTTTAAAATACTATGACCCTAAGCCATATATTTTCATGTTATTATTAGTACCTGTGCTTGCTCCTTAGACACCAGCACTGTCCTTTGTTTTGCATTACTACATTTACTTAGGCTGCATTTACATGTCTGTGTTTTGGCTAGTGAATTTTACTCGAGGGATGCTTTATATTACTATTCATAAAAGGGATTTTTAAAAAGCACAACAGACATCATTTAATTAAATTCAGTGGAACTAAAAAACATCCATTCTGGAGGGTATAGGTTCCATAATTGTTTTTTTTATTATCAATCAGGCTGCATAAGAGTGTATCAATTATTTCAAATGGAACACATTAATTATGGTTTAACAGTAAATGAAGGCATTTGCATATTTTTTGTTATAAATTGAGCAGTTAATTAAATGTTGAGTTTTACCTCAGTGTTATGAATATGAGTCTTTATTGACAAACCATTTTACATGTGACAGAGATAATGATGCTTAAATTCACCTAAACAAAAAAAAAGCATAAAGTGGGACATTAGCACAAATTACTGTTTATTTTGTATTGAGTGCAATGCATCACACTTGGTGAGATATGGATGAAAAACACACCTATCTCAACCCTTCAAGAGAACTTCCTAATGAGTCTGCTTATATTTCATTATACCATTGCTCTTGCTCTTCACCTCTGTCCTACTCATTTTATCCTGGTGAGACAGAAAGGGACACGAGGGAGTGGAAATCCAGTGAGGGGAGGTGAGATAAAGAGACATAAAGGGGGGTGGGGGGATTAGAGAAAGAAGAAACCAGAGGCCAGTCTGCTCTGATTGGTTAGCTGGCCGGCTCTGTGGTGATTGGTCAACCACTTAGAGAGGTCCCCTCCCTTAAGGCCCGGATACACCAATCTGACAACAAAGAACTGACACAGACGGACCCCGACTGTTGCGTCGCCTCGCGTCTCTGCGTTTTGGCCATGTATCGCACTGGAACACACCGCAAAGACTTCAGCCGACGGCCAAGAAGCACGTACGAACTGCGCATGCATGAGTGGCAATAACTCTCCTTACCAGCAGGCGGCGGTAGTGTGTATTCGTCATTCAAAAGAGGCAACCGGAAGACAGACTGCGTGATACACCGAGAGAAGAAGAACAGACTGCGTGATATAAACAAACAACAAATAGGTGTACGGTCCATTTCACTCTACAACGAGAAGCTCATGGGGCTTTCCCCAACCTGTGTCGAGAGCTGGAGTTAAATGAAATCTCAGATTTGCCTTCTTATTAGTTTGTTTGGGTCCCTCACTTCCGTTTCGCTTCTCATGCACTGATTCGCTAGCAGAGTGATTTATTTTGCCGACTGCCTTTGGCCTGACGCCCACCGACGCCGATAATCGGCCTGGTGTGTCTGTGCCTTTAGCCTATCACGTACAATGTGTTGGAGCGCTAGCAAATAGAAGCGCAAGTGTTGTGGAAGCAAACAAAGGAGTCCAATGGAGGCGTTTCAGGCAGGGGGGGGGAGTGTGGGGAGAGAAACTCCCTCTGGAGGGAACACAGGGATTGTATTCTTTGCAGACCATTTACATGCACAAAAACCTATACACACTACAGGAAAAGAAAAGAAGTCCTCTTCAAAGCATAAACACTATTAGGGCGTGAGCTGTGCACTTATTTCACTAGTTCAACGCATGCTAAAAAACATATATGCAGTTAAAGTAAAAAAGAAAGGGAAACATTATAAAGTTTGATTGGTGACAAATAGAAATAATAAGGATTCAATAAAATACACCTTGTGTCTCACCATTTTTATCACAAGCTACGGGTAGATTCATGCAGCAGGCATTTCCTTTCAATTTGAATGCTTCCATCAGATGTGATGCAATGCACACGTAATGCTGCAATGGAGAAGCTTCATCGATTTCTAAGAGAGTATTCCCTGAATGACTGTCGGCCACACCTGATGACCGAAGGATATATTATAGTTTGAAAGATTTCACACACATTACATTAAATACATACTTTAAAGAGCCACTTTAAATGTCCAATACAAGTGATTTGATGTGTATTTGTAAAATCTAGAGGGATCATTTTGTAGAAGTAAATTATTACTTGTATTCAGCATACTTCTACCATCTGCAGAAATAAGTAGTGGCATAAATTGATACCATTTAGGGAACAGAATCTTTCAAGTATAAATATAGCCATTTGAAAAGATGTAATTTACTCAAACGTAAAATAAGTAGAGTGGAGAAATTGGGTTTTTTAGTGAGGATACAGAGAGGTGGGAAAGATGGGAAATGTTTGTGAAAATTAGGATATTTGAAGTAGAGTTCATTACCAGGAAAAATACAGGCTGATTTAAAGAATAATGCATGTTGCCAGTGCACGTTTCTCTTTGTTATGCCAATGACACAGACCTAGATTACACACTCGCGTTTGAAGACGTGCCAAGGAAGTGCGAAGGTACAAAGAAGATGGATTTTCATTCACACACATTTCCACACACTCGCACACAAATTGTTGGCAGTCACTCATTTTGGCTCGGATCCTCTTAGAGGGGAGGAAATAAGCCAACCTTTCATCTCAGTAAATATTTGCTATTTTAGAAATCGGCTACTTGTATCGCCTGTGTGTGTGGTGTGTGTGTGTGTGTGTGTGTGTGTGTGTGTGTGTGTGTGTGTGTGTGTGTGTGTGTGTGTGTAAAGAGCACACACACACACACACACACATACACACATACACACACACACCACACACACACACACACACACAGCTGAACAGGTGACTCTTGGTTGCCCCCTCCTGATCAGCACGTTGGAATTAAAAAAAATGTTGCGGGTGTCAGGAACAGGCTGTTTTCAACTGGAAAGCTTACCCTCTTTTGTATCACTCAGTGTAATAATATCTCCATTATGCATGCTCCAGCAAAAAAGAAGCATGTTATTGTTTGTACCTCACCATCCACACATCTGCATATATCCATACTTTTATCATTATTAATTTATTAGGTTGTAGATAGGCACCCCAGTTGCTCTTGTTAATGTACATTGGTTTCAAATTGTCAAAAATGCTTAAAGTCGGGACCATTCAGGCCCTTCATAGGAAACTAGGACAAGGATAACTTCACAACGTACCCACCCTGTTGTATGACAGGCTAAGACTCTTTTATTGTATACACAGTAAAAATGTACAGGACCTATACACATTAGGTTTGTTTACACACATGCACTTTTTGTTATCTATAAGTGCCAGAGCCAAAAGGCTGCAATTTTTTCTCGGGGTACCAGTCCTCCCCAGAATTTGTTTGTGTTTAAAAAACCGCCAACACTTTAGTTCCCAAGCCAAGTCCCTACAGACTGAGTTGCATCACCTCTTCTCTGTTTGTGCTACAAGTTAGAAAAGAAGATTCTCCGCTAATTTCTACAGTGCCGTCAAAAACAAAAGGACGCAGGAGACAGAGGCCCTTATTTGGTCCTTTATATTTAAAAACTGCGACCATATCTTCTTTTTACAGAGCATTAACGTTATCTCTGATATTAATTCAACAATGGTGTCTTCCTTTGAATGTCAGAAAACTATGATGATCACCAGATATATTCAAAGGCACAAGACGACAGCTAATTGCCTAATACAGGTGGCTAACAAGTCTGAATGCCAAATAGTTTGATCTTGACTGGAAAAAAACTAAAGAAACCATCAGCTGAGTCACCGGTTTTAATTTCCTTGACACTACAAGACGTAGAGGAGCAGAGGGCGCGGGAAGGTATTTTGAGTGGGGGTGCTGAGGTGCTGTCCGATGTGCTAATCACGCACGGGGGGGGGGGGGGGGTGGGGGTGACGTACACCGAGCAAAACCACACACACACAGTGCATAACAACGGACTCCAGTGCACGCTATTACGGGCATTATGGAGCAGGCACAAAAAGCGCTATAGCACTATTATTTTACATCTTAATAGTGTGTCTATTAAGATGTAAAATATTATTTTACCAACAATGTGGAATTTACATTAGTTGAAGTAGGCTATCAAGGCATTGCTAATTCCTGGCTAAATATTACACAGATTCTAATAATAATAATTATAATAATGCCCTGCCCCTGCATCTTCTATTTCAATCTTTTTAGCAGATTTAGCGTTTTTAAGTGAGAAAGAATTCCGAGATTCATTTTTTGCGCCATGGCAGTTACTTGTCACTTGTGTTGTGCGTCACGTTAAAGTAGCCGACTAAAAACTAACAAAAAACTTTTTTTCCACATCTTTTTTATTTTTCTTCCCTGAAGCTAAATAATTTATTATATAGTTTAAAAATTATCATTTGAATAATAATATAAAATATATCTCAGGCACAATGAAATGAAATAAGAACAAATATATAAAAAATAAAAAAATGTAATTTGCAGAGGAGCTCCGCCTGCCTGCCGCTAGGGGGTGCTGCAGCGCCCTCAGCACCCCCCTTCCCGCGCCCCTGTAGAGGAGCGTTGCACATCCTGTTGGTGATTGGTGTCTTGGCCTTGTAAATGACACATCTCCTCCCTCCATAGATGGAGCTGCTCATCAACCTCTGCTCCGGGGACCAGTCTGTACCGAGTCCTCGGAGACGGATCCTGTGTGATCTTGTGTTCAAGCCGGGCGACTCTGCTGTGGAATTGTTTCCGACTTGATCAGCGATGGATTGCTGATCATAGAAATCTAGAACTCTGGATTTTTGCCCTTTGTATTTTCCTTTTCTTTCAGTTGAGAAGGTATCTGAAAACTTGCTCACAGAGGACAGCATGGTGCCATCAGCCATTCACACCCTGCTGCCATCCTTATGAATAAATGAAGAACTGAGGGGCGTATGTGCTTGCTACATTGTTAAATGAGTTGGTTACAAACGTAATTTAAGACAGAACATTTTTTTATTTTATAATATAGTGTTTTAGAATTGTTTTGTGCATGATGACGATCTGACGCACAAATTAAATGTACAATGCAAGTAAAAAGGTGTGTTAATTGGACTTATTTCTGCCTTTATACCTTTTGCTTTGTCTGACACCTGCTGAAGACGTTTTTTTATGAGGATCCCTTTCTTCTTCAACAGTGGTTAAGATCTCATGCTGTTCTCTGTGCGCTGGCTGACAGAAGGAGGGGGTGAGATGAAAGTAGATGTCTATGGTGTTGGCTGTCTTCTAGAGATGAAAGACACAGAGCACCTCTAATTGGAGTATCAGGAAAAGAAACCATGGAACTATCAGTTGAGCAAGAAAAACTCTAGACTAAAATATGTCAGGCTAAATTTGAAATGTTGGGCACAAAAAGGCCGCGTATCACACCAAAACCCATCTCCAGAGATCTCAGGCTCATTTTGCACACTGTCAGGGCCAGGGTAGTTACTGAAAAATAAGTAATGCTTTACTAAAATACTCACTGCTGAAAGTTATTTGTTACATTACTAGTTACATTACTTTTGGACTACTCCATTATTACAGATTACAGGGACGAGCTCTGCCTCACGTAGCCCACAGTAACTGACTGGAGCGCGGGCACTAATGTAGCGCGGGCACTATTTTGTGAGCGCGCTCAAGAGCCAGGCTCATTTGCTTACTGTGGGGTGAGGTGAGGCACAGATGAGCTCTGCCTCACCTCAGAATGCGTCACCCCACAGAAACTGTTACCATCTCACTGTATGTCACCAATGTAATGTTTGTAGATCCCTTTATTACATTTATCCTCGCCATCCATAGTCTCTAAATAACTTATTTCACGTATATATGATATTTAGGCCCGCTGGTCTCATCATACAACGGCAATGAAAAAAGCACCAGGAGAGGCAGCCATAACCTCTGCCGCACTGAAGGGGGGCGCACGTGAGCCCACAGGTTCTTGTTGCTACTGTTATTATACGCAGAGACGGTAGACGCAAACAACAAACTAGACTTTTGTTTTGAACTAGAGGGAGATAAGGAAGACTTTTACAAAAAAGTAATGGAGATTGTTGTCCAGAAGGATTGCATGGACTTCATCTTCAAGTCAAGGTAAGACCACATTTGTAATGAAAATGGGATCTTACTAAGAAAGAACAATCCAATATTTAGATTTTCGGTATCCTTTTGTTGAACGGTCTGTTTAAATGAATCGAAGCATCAGACTAAAAAAGCTTTTGAAAATAACCGAATATTTCGATTAAGGTCAAAATATAATATTTGTAAATCTGACTCTGAAAGAGTCAGTGCCTCACCAGCCATGAACCTCACCGCACGTCACTGCTGTGAACTGTCAGGAAGACTCGGGTCTAACTAATGGTCTAACTAACCTTATTTAACAGTGTTAGTTATTCTTGAACCCCGAGAGCAGGAGAGACTGCAAGAGTCAAGGCAAGCTTATAAAAGTTAACAGCATTTAATTACACAAAAGATGCGGTGGTGTACAAATGAAATGTGCGCGTTGGTGGCTCCCCCCTGCCAGCTGTTTGGTCCCGTCCGCGCTGGGTCAGCTGGGGGCAAGGAAAGAGACAGATCCTTTTGTGGCTCCCGGGTAGGTAACAACTGTAGTCTTCTCCTATTGGCCGGCGTCGACAGGGGCGTGTCCAATGCAAATCCTGTCGGTTTCTGCTGCTGAATTACATCACTCTATGTCTGTGGTTATTTAAACATTCCCTAATAAACTCATTCCAGCGTCAATAAATGAGTGTTAAAACTAGGGTGTTTAGTGTACAACATCACGTTATTTCACCTTCAATTCACGGTTTGAAAACGTAGCATTTTGCCACTTGCTAATGCTAACCGGAAATGACGAAATTCACCAGCGGAAACCGGAAGTCACGTGTGAATCTCCGGTTTTTAGAATAAAACAGATTTAAATTAAATACAGTGTATTTAATTCAAATTACGCCATTTCAACATTGATTTTAATTTCTAACAATCCCTCCTTTTCATACCCTTTAAGGTATGAAAATAATACTGAAATCAATGAGTTCTTCATCTGAACTTTGCATAGTACATAACTCATAAAGGGTAGAAAAATACAAATAGGAACAATACATATTCATCATAAATGCAAAGTTTTTCATTTGTGCATAACTTCTAGCTTAAACCTTTAATGTCACTTCGTAAAATAGCAGCAATTAGCTTGGTATGGAAAACGTCTCACTCCCTCCTTTCACATCATAAATCATCTTCATACTGTATCTGGTGTAAAGGCACTTGTTCTTTCACAAAATATAAGAAGGATAAAACTATCTGAAAATAGCTAAATATTACTCTTTATTTAAACAATCCTATCCTCTTCAGTGTTGCATACACTCCCTTTTTCAACTAATGTCTAGCGCTATTCTATCGGTCTGTTTTTATCTGACTGTTTGTTGTCATCCCTTTTACTGTGTCTCTGGTGTAATTTATGAATCTCTGCTGATTATAGCAGATATAGTCTCCCCATCCACATTCTTATTGGTTGTGGGACAGGAATAATAATTCAGAACTGCTGATATCTGAATCTTAATACTCGGCATATGTTACAAACAAAATAAAACATCTTCATGGTGAACTAAATAACATATTTCAATAGCTCGGAAATGTCTGATGAGCATCTGTGTTGTTTCCTAAATAAAATCCTTGTAATCTTTTTCAAATCTAAATATAACAATGAACTATTCCTGTTGTGGTAAAGGCACACACTAACGTTATGTAAGATTCAAAACAACTAAAGTCATGATACTGTCAGTGAATGATTTCCTGGGTGTATCTGTCCTGTAAGGTACGTCATTCTCTGCTTGGCTCGTGTGCAGAAATCCCATCAATTGCACCTGGCAATACTGCTTCTACCCATCTATTATCAAACTGAAAGATGAATGCAGAATTCCAACATACTGTCATCAAATGTCTTTCTATTATGAATTTAAATTGCCCTTGTTTTCATTTATATCCCCATAATGACCTAAACAATAAAGTCTATGGCTTTTACTTCTAATTCTTTACAGACAATATGTTGTCTAAATTAAATTCTGTTTGGAGAGTGTGTATAATGTATAACGTCAACATGGCTGTCAAATTCACAATTACATTTTTTCTTTTAGGGATTGAAACCTTCCGCCCCAACCTAGATGTTCAAACTGAGCATTGAATGATAGTTTTAGAATTAACCTGCTCCATATCTGGGGATAAGATACTGTTTTGATGAATGTTGACATGTTTCTAAATATTGATTTAATTTTGATACAGGTAACACAGATGCAGAAGCAGTGGCCAAGGGGCTACTGTGAGAGATGTAATTCCAGAATGGAATACCAAATAAGTTGACCTGTGATAATGAAACAATTTTGTAATATTTTAACAGATATTAAGAGTAACTGAGGTTTGAAATGTAGAAAGAACATATTACAGTTAAGTTATGCTAAAACATAGTAATGTTTGTCGCACTGTCAGTCAGGGTCAAAGGTCATTTGGTCATGTGTCGTGCTCTGCAGAGTCTTTTCAAAGATATTTCAGCATAGGCGGGTACCCTTTATCTACAAAAATATATCATATGCGGAGTGCCATTCCTTATTCATTCACGATTTCAACTATGATTTTCAAGATGGTTCTAACTTATCATTGGGACTTCTGCCTATCACATGTCCTGAAATTTGGTACAAAATTCACTTCCTTATAGTACTACTACTGCAGTTTATTTACACCTAATTAGTATTAAAATGTCTAAAAGATCTATTTCAGAAACTTGTGTACATGACTATTATCTTGAGTCAAAACATTATTAGGATCTGTGTAGCTCTGCTATGTATTTCATAACTCCTTATACTCATTTAACCCCTTTTCTGGTCTACTTAAAAAACAATGTTAACCCCTTAGCAGTGTGTGGAACCTTGGGTGTTCGAACATGCAGCAATTACTCCCTCCTTCATCAAGGATTTAAAACAGAAGTCATTTCATATTTCCATCTTAAAGCCCTCCCATGGTAATAACTATGCCACAATGGTGAATAATCAATACTTTAGATTGGAATACTATATTTGGCTTGGTCCTAGCTCTCCCTTTAACCTGTTACGCACCGCCCCCCCCCCCGTGGTACCGGGCGGGATAAAACGCGTCATTTGCAGGAAACAACGTCTAAGGAATCTTAATATTTAATAAACTATGAATGTTTTATATCCATGTAACGGGAAGATACTCAGCTAACTGATATTTTTAAAAAAAAATCCAAAAAAAACCCACAATGCTAACACTCAGCCTCTGAATTAGCCACGAGCGAAAAAATGTAACCTAAAACGGCACCTAAACTCACAATAACTCCCTTATTACTTATCCTAGATGCACAGTGTTAGAATTTAAAATCAATGTTTTATGGCATGATTTAGTCTAAAACATACCGTCAGTTTATAAAGCAGTCTTATGAAGAACTCATTGATTTCAGTATTGTGTTCACACCTTAAAAGGTGTGAAAGGAGGGATTGTTAGAAAATTTAAAATCAATATTCAATGATGTAATTTAGCGTAAACACACTAGTAAGCTTTAAAAAACTGTTTTATTCTGAAAACAGTTCAGAGTAAAGTTTATTTTGAAAAGCTGTATCTAAAGACGTTGACAACAATGACGACTTCCTGTGAAGATCGAGGTGGGCGGCCCCCCCTATGTCACAGCCCCGGAGAGGAGGAGCGAAGGAGAGATGCAGGCGGGAGAATCAACGTGTGCTCGCTCTCTTCCCTTGGTACCAGCTGCGAGACAACACCGGCTTTGTCTCCCAACTACCCTTGGTTTTGTTTCACTACCACGCTGCTTAAATTAAAGTAACCAATTTGAACCCTTTCAGAGACTCATTTGTCTCTTAATCTTTAAACTTCTTCCTGGACGCGAGAAAATCAGCACACATCAACAATTGGTGACCCCGACGTGATCTCGACAGCCAGGAGAGAAGATGCAGTTTTCAAAGGAGCTTGAAGCAATGCCGGCAGACATACACTCGGGGCCCATTCGGAAAGGTAAAGAAGTACCTGTTTATTCAAAATCTTCAATAGATTACATAGTAAATAATTAGGAGTGTGTGTCTGTCTGGTAAGTTGGACTCCTGAGAAGGACTGCCTAGTTTAATGTTAAAATATCCACATTTATAGCAAATACATATCACGTGGCGCTGTTCTGAGACAAACCAAGGGTAAGTATTTTCCTTTTCTTTGATTCATTAAACCAACTGCATGTTTTTAATATTAATCTTTTAAAGTCGGTTCGGCCGATATAAGTCGTTAGGGACGATAAAATGTGTTTAGGACAATATTAAAAGACACGGAGGGTGTGAAAGTCGTTAGGGACGACAAAACTAGTAAGGCTAGTAGGTGTTATACTGTTGTGTTTTTCAACCAAGATATTGCGGAGTGGATTACGGTAATAGGAGTTACAGCAGCATTACGTTATACATGACGACGGTCTGTTAATGGTAGCTGATAGGTCTCCATATTGGTCCCACACTAGCGTGTCTAAGCAACAACAGATAATCACCAGACTATAAAGTCAAATATTACGTTGATAGGTTTTAAGGCTTATGATGTAAGGGCTCCTCATTTTAAGATAGGATATCTCTAGGATAAAGCCCATATTCATCGAAATGTTATTTTGAATATAAAGTATAGTTTTTGTGTTGTATTTTTAAAACTTTGTCATACCACACCAGGGTTTCCTCATTTTGTCCATTTAAAGATCACCAAGCCATTATTTGAACTTATCAGTGAGAACCACATGGGATAATTTCAACATCTCTTTGTTCTGGGGGTCAGAGTTCGAAATAATCAGTAGCCATCTTGTTTTGACTGTATTTCAAACAAGACACAAGGCAGGTCGCCATTTCAAGAAATGCTAATTCGACAGACTCCTTTGTTCTTTGTAATCCATGTGGTTTCACTCACATGAGGCCAAGTCCTTTTTCTGACCTCCATCTTGTGAAGAACAAACCATTCTTCTTGACCCAGTTGGATTTAGGAAATAGTACATTTTGATAAATCAGGTTACCTATAGATATTGGAGTTGGTGTTTGGTGTTTCTAAACAATTCTCGGAGATTGGAACCAGCACTATCTGATCTTAAAAATTGTGATTGCATTGTGATTGTATTTGGCTGGTTTATTCCATACTGTTCAAATCGTGTTTGCAAATGTGATGGCTGGATTATGTGTTATTGTTTAAATCCTTAAGCATTGTGATTGTATTTGGCTGGTTTATTCCATACTGTTTTAAATCGTGTTTGCAAATGTGATGGCTGATGCTTTTACTGTTTAATCATAAAGTTGAATTTCCTTCCCATATCAAAGGTAGTTATTAAGAAAATAAGCTTCTTGTTAAAAGAAGTCCGTTTTAAGGAGGGCTACAAAGGGTGGATAAAACTGAAAATTAACAAACAGCGCACTCTGCTGGTTGTACAGAATTGTTGCACCAAAGGGGGTAAAAAAGAAAAACGTATAAAAATATCACCAATTATAATAATATGCTAAAGTTTACTTTCAAGTGTAATAAATGAACAAGTACTTCATCACACATAGATAGAATCACAGGTGGTTTTTTCAACCTAGACTGTAGAATATCTAAAACACCACATAATTGAAGTGAACACAGTTTATGATATTAGCATAATTTCATGCACATTGGTATATTAAATACACTATAAAGTTGGATTTCAGAAGATTTCTATTTTTCATATTTCAAAGTCAAGAACTATACACTGTACCATTTTTATTTTTCAATTTTTCAAAATATTGCATAATTTTATTTTACTTTATTAATCTTAAAAAAAAGAAAAAAAAGAAAAAAAAAAGAATCCCAGGTATTGAAGTTAAGTTCGGATGACATTGGGATATTTTTTATCAGGAGCGAAGGTACTATTCAGAAGATTAGTGATTCATCTTTGACACAATTTAATAACTATATCCAACTACTTAAGCAATATGTCGCCAAAATACACTAAGTTAGGAGCACCCGCAGAGCCAGGGTCAACTGCAGACATCAAGGCAAAGGTACATGTCAGATCAGATGCCACAACACATGCATCAGACAGACAAAAGATCTGGAAACAGATACAGGAATTGTTTGATCAATGGCAGACGAGAGGATTGATTCCAGCAGATGATCAACCTGGCCCAAACAAAAGCCCATAGAAAAGCTGTAGTTGCTTATGAGAATGAGAGATACTTAGACCAGCAAGAAGCATGGAATCCACACCAGACACCCCTTTTGGTATGGACCTGAAAAAAGCGCTATGAACAAAGCTGAAAAAGAAAAAACGACAGTTACAAGTCTGCTGCTCTCCATCTGAAATATGCCAGCCAGGGATTGACAAACAGCATACATGTGTTAGAAGTGGCAGATCAGCCAGTGAAGGAAGACACAGCAGGAATACAGAAGAGGGCTCCAGTTATCCAAACTCAAGAGCAGAATCCAAGTCTAACTGAAGTGTCTTTTTCCAACATATCAGAGAACAACCCTTTTCACCAAGCCCCTATAGGAGAAGTATTGGAGTTGGATGGACTCCCCACAGCTACACGTGTCAAAGACTTGGAGTAATGAAGTAAGGATGCTATCTGGTGAAGTTAACCAGCTGAAGGAGGAACTCAAAAGAAGAGAGGAAGACGGATCTCAAGACGCTACAACAGTAGCTATAGCTGGAAGACTCAAGAACTGCACAATCCACATGTTACCGGTGATAGCAGCTGGAAGAAGGAGGATTTCAATACCAACCATGGACTCACAGGGACATGGAACATTAGTGTCCAAGCTACCTCCACTCACCAAAGGAGGTCATAAGTGGGTGAATGATCTGGGAGAAGTACACTGTCCAAGACGACCTGTGCTTGGGAGACATGAGGGCACTGCTAGGACGGGATAGAAGGAAGACTAAAGGCAAGAGCAGTAATTTCGAGGCCAAATGCGCCAACTCTCCAGATGACATTTTCATTCAACAAAATCAGGTCGAGCTATTGGGCTGCTATTCGTCACATCTACCCGACAGCATACAGTTCCCAACATGCCCTCTCCAGCCTAAAAAAAGGAACGGAGGAAGACATGCATGCCTTCTTGAAGAGATGTGAAGGAGTGTGGAGGACAGCACTGGAGAACGACATGATGCTTCTCCGGCTGTCGTGATGTTGTGGAAGAATGCGGTCATTAAAGCCTTCCCCAATCTGTGCAGGCATGCCTGGAAGACAAGGTGGGATTAGACATTAAACCCATGAAGAATGGAGACAACATCTCATTCACCACACATGACATACCAGGCAACACAGAGGGAAAATGACGAAGTGATGAAAGCACTAAAACTAAGACTTGTGAAGATGCAAGTAGCTGAGAAAGAGGCCGAAGCTAATAAAAACAGAAATCGACAAAGCATATGCCCATACTAGCAGAGAAGGCAGGGCGAACACCTCCAACAGTTCAAACTCAGGAAGACCAGAGAATCAAATGCAGAACCAACAAGCGGAGGAGGAAGTTTCAGAGGAAGACGTTTCCAGAATGTGGCTGCTACACATGTGGTCAGACGTCACATTGGTCCAATGAATGTCCCACACAACTCCATCAACAGCAAGCACCTGTGTATCTGCCTACCCAAGTACAGCCGCAAACACAGGTATACCCTCCCATACAACGAAGGGGCAGAGGAGGAGGACGTTTTCACATCAACAGCAAGAGGTTCCAAAGTGAAGGATGCTTCAAATGTGGTCAGCTGACACATTGGTCCAGAGAGTGTCCAGAACATTGCACCAAACAACGGCCCTTCACACAGTTACCCCAGGGAGGTTTCCATGACTACAACAGAGGCAGGAGGTCTCAGGGATGGCAAAGAGGAATAGTATTTCCAAACATGAATGTGTTGAATGTTATTTAATAATAGTGAGTAGCATATTGCATTTAAATATAAATCATCCACAGATTAGTAAAAGAAGATTAAAACATAGTAGAAAATTTAGCAGACTATTTTGTAATTATGAGAAGGAAGGAGATACGAGTGATGTTGTTCCCCCACACAGAAAATATTGTGCCACACAAGCAGTAGTGAGGTCAAGAAAATGGGTTGATGAAGATGAAAGCCTAGTCCTCGCCCAAGACGGAGGGTCCTTACCAAGTCCTCCTGTTTAAATCTGACTGCAGTTCAAGGGGCGAAGAACACCTGATGTGGAGCTGCTAAGACCCTGAAAACAGAAACTCGATTCTGCTGTGGTGAAGTCTGGCTACAAAGGGAGGTGTTTCAATAAGATCGCTTGTCTCAAACCAGTGAAGAAGTCAACACGAACCCAGCAGAAACTAGAGAGTGATGTTAGCGGGGGCGAAACAGTGACAGAGTGACAGAAACTGGCACAACATTTTACCAGCCAGTACATAGATAGGACCCCGTCAGAAGACCGGGGCTGTGTTCAAAGGGGAAACTTCATTTATTATAAATTGAGGAATATATGGAGTCAGATAAAATCTCCTAAACACATTTTTATAATAGGTCTGAAGTTCTCTGATTTAGGCATGAGCTGCCAACTAAATAACATAACACTGAGCTTGGATGAAGAAGTTGTAGGGTTTTTACAACAGTTTCAAGAATCAGTCTTCATTTATTTATGTTCAAGTGAATTTGCTGATTTATAAAGTAGTGCATAAGGCAATATCTATTTTTAAGTGAGGGACATCAGCCCTTCATGTTCTTCCTGCGTGCAACCCTCTGTGAGAGTAAGTTCGTATTCCCTCTAGTTTAACGAATTATTATTTTGTCATGATTTGTTTGTTAACAGTGTCAGCCAATCTCTAATACTAGAGCTTTAGACGTATTAGCAACGGCAGTGTGGTTTTTTTCGCCAGTAACACTGACACATAGTACCATGACAAAAGCCATTATTGAAATAACAAGAAGTAAACTATATTTTTGTACTAATGACAGATTTTTAGTCAATGTGCATTTATACCATTGGAAGACGATACATCACACAACATCTTTGTCGCCTTGTGGGTACACAGAGGATTTATGTGTTTGCTACGACGTTAAGGGGTTTTCCACGTCCTATTCATAATAGAGTAATCATTGCGATATTAATTGAGCATTTTTATGCTCAAAGGAGGGAAGGTCATGATTAGTCAGATAATGGATTTCGTTAACGCTGTTGTAGTTAATAACTAATAACATGTTGTCAACACTAGCTCGCATAACAACAAAAGGTATACCAAGCTTGGGCCTCCTCCAAGGAGGAGTGGTCCAGTTTTAGATATTAGACCCAAATAGAAGTGGATGAATATGTCTAGAGCTCTGAGTAATATTATCCAAGTTTTGTCTACACAGGCTAGGAAAGACTGCACAGATCCCAGACGAGACATCAGAAGAGACTCCTGTTACGGCCCAGTGGTGATTGGGTGAGGGTGAATGAAAGTTCCCAAAAACACAGTGGGCTGATCCCCGGTGGTCGGAACGTGACAAGTTGTACATGAACTTCACACGCGCTCCGGTTTTTAAAGGTAAAGAAAAAGGAGCAAATTGACACCACCTCACACCATTGTCACCCCTTCACTGGCAACTTCCAGAAAAGTTATTGGAAGCTAGGACTGATTTGGCAGAGCTGGAACCAAAACAATAAATAGAAATACGATTAAGATAGCAACAGCTCAAAAGACGAATTGTCTTTAGATTTTTTATAGATTGTACACTAAGTGAAAACCTATTTTAGTTTTTTTCAGGTGAAAAAGAGTCCAACGTTTTGTTTCTATTTTCGTATACGTTTATTTTTGTACTCATTTACATTTTATAACTGACACAACCATGGATAAAATGTCAAGAACAAAGCCAAAGCAATTATGGGGTCCCCTAGGGATAAGAGTCAGAATAGCATTGTTGATTGTGCTCATTACACTTGGCACCTTTCTGGTTGGATGGGGAGTACGATATCATGAAAGACATGGATCCATTAGTTCACTCATAGAAAATGCCCACATCACTAACAAAACACCAGCTGTGTTTCAGAGACTTTCACTTATCCCCAGAGCCAAAAGATCAGTTGAGCAACAAGAAGAGGAGTTAGAAATACTCGTTCCCAAAGATGAGGAGGTTACAATCAAGATGATTCAACCCCCCTATATGCAGTTCTTGTATCAAATGATGAGATGGGTTTAAGTGATCGAGATATGTAAGTGATGGGGTTTTACAAATTAGGGGAATTCTCCAAATACACTGGATCCATGTTTTAGTCTGTACCAGAAACACCCCCCGTTAAGACTATGGACAACCGACTGGGTGACCTGAGCAAAATTATTGAAAGTTATTACAGTAGAAGAACAGGGTACTAACCCACGAGGACAACTGTATGTACAAGCTCTATGAACACAATTCCCCAACAGATTGTGGCGACAGTGCACAGATGTATCCAGTCACAAAAGTGACTATTGCTAAGTAATAGTGAGATTTAAAATATTGGAGAATATATGGGGACGTCCTTTTATAGTGTGTGAAACATGTGGTGCTTGAAACATGTAAGTATTTTCAATTTATAGAAGAAATGGTTTCCTGAAAGAGTTATTTGGAGTAGATGTGTTTACAGTGAGAGAAAAAACAATGTTTAGAGATATAGTACATTATTAGTAGACATTAATTGTGTTTAGATGGCATTTAACATTTAAAACAGATAGTATGATTAGAAGATAGAGTGGAGAAGGTTGGATTTACTTTACCTCAGTGTGTTAGAATTTCTATAGGTAATGCGTCCCGAGACCTGGACTCTCTCTCTCTGCCTGTCAGACTGCTACGACCCCTATCAGACAAAAGACCTCACTATAGGAGACTCCTCCTCCTTCTCCATCGAACAGACAGAGAACCAGAGCTGAACCAACAACGACAAGACTCCATCCAGAACCATCTCCACCCGAGGCATCCAGAACCAGCACAGCATGCTGACATAGAGGCATACTCTCATCAGTTGCCACAGGACATGAAGTTCCAAGCTGAGCCACGAGATATGGCACAAGAGCAGAGTGTGGGACATGAAAGCAGAATACGCCCTCCATACAACAGCGAAGAGACTGTAAAGAAGGAGATGACATGCAAAGCAGTTGGGCCACTGAAAAGAGTACCAGCGAAAGGATTTAAGAGCTGATGGACTGAGGAGAAGACGGAACCTGAGGAGTTGGCATGGTCTAACAGAATGTGAGGGGGTCGTGGCTTGAGACAACATGAGGAGGAGAAAAGGAAAACGGGAGTGAGTGAGTTCTATACATAAACACACTTATTCACCAAACAAACTTGAATTGACTTGATAAATACGTAAAGACCAAAAGATTTGTATTAGCCATGAATAATAAATTGGTAAATTAACATAGTAATAAAGAGGAAACTGTTTTTAAAGTAAAATGAGGAAATAATCCTAAAACACACATGAGGGTACTGTGAGATAACGGGGTAGACATGATGGAAATATTCACCACACTTTACACTATAAGCAGTGAGTGTTTTGGGATTTAGGAGTACAGAGTAGAACATATTTTTTCAATCTTTCCATGATGGAAACGAATTATCCCCTAAGAGATTTTATTCATGGGTGAATTTGGTAGAGATCTAATGTGTTACAATATTGATCTACAGCTAAAGGGATAGTTTTAGAGACCACTCTATAAGAGCAGACAAATCTGTGTTAGTTGGACAATGTTAAAGGGAGAGCTAATACCAAGCCAAATATAGTATCCCAATCTAAAGTATTGTTTTCGCCATTGTAGCATAGTTATTACCATAGGAGAACTGTTAAGGTGGAAATAACATTTGTTTGTCCAAGATGTAGAGTTTTAAAGGACACTGGGCAAAGAGCGATTGCAAATTTAATTTTGGAAAAAGCAATATAATTGGGAGTAATACATGCGGGGCCTTGGATCACTCATTGCAATGATGCATATTTTGACAACCCATATCGTTTAGGGAGAAGGGGTCACTCAACCCACCCAGCAGTTGTTTTAAATCTTACTTGTAGCTTCACAGGGAGCGCACGGCACCAAATTATGAGTTTAAAAGACAAGCGCCACCACCTCCTAATGGTCATCCATTTAATCAAGGATGACCTGAAATTTAGAGATGTTATTTAAAGTAGAAACATATCCGCCATAAGTGAAAATTCCTAAATTGAACTACAAACCCATTGACATGCTCGGACACCCAAGGTTCCACACACTGTTAAAGGGGTTAGCATAGTTCTTTAAGTAGACTAGAATTGAAGATAAATTAGTATAATGAGTTATTGATATTCCACCGGTTTTCACACCATTTAAGGAACTTTATCACTGCATTAGAACAGACCACCCAAAGGTAATGAAGTAGGAACCATAAGTGATGAAATTCTCCAATTGTTGTAACTGACCAAAATCTTCTCCCAGAAATGACTGTCTGAAATGCCGTATCCCAGAGTAGATGTTTGATGGTATCATGGAACTAAAACCTTGTATGCAGTCTTGCTACAGGATTAGACTGGGACCTGTGCACTTGTACAGCCAGTGATGTTCTATATATGCAGTACCAATGACAGTGGGGCAGTTAATCAACATGGCGAAACACCCCAAAAAACCTGTAGGGCTAAGAGACCAGTCAAAGGAGGGAGTTTAGGCTCCACAGTGTACAAGGATAGCATAGGGGTGCCCAGGGGAGTGCTAGATGTTGGAGTTGCATTCCATGTACCCGCACCCTAACTTACCGATTGATCACCACGGCCTTTTCTTAGAGAACATATTATTTTCATACTTTAAAAGTATGAAAGGGGGGAGGGTACATTTCTCATAAGGGAACAGTTTCAATTGCTAGCAGAACAAGACGACTCAACCCATATACAGATATAGATGAAATGAAGACAGTGTGTAAATTATGTTAAATGATATGGATGATAAATGATGAGATTGTTCAAAGAATGTCCAAATCATGTGATATTTCAAATGATGAAATCATTAGAATGAAGAACCAGCTACAAAGTGGTATTACTTTCCACTATTCCAAAAAGGTTTCTAACTTTTATGTTTTATACTGTTATTAGTGATGCGATTTTTAAATAGTATGTTTTTATACTTCGTAAAACAAGTGCCTTAACACTGAATGTGGTATGGGAACGGTTTCTGTGAAAGGAGGGAGTAAGAAATGTTCTAATACCACAAGTTGCTGCTATTTTAAAAAGTGATATTGAATGTTAAAACTAAAAGTTATGCACAAGGGAAAACTTTTACACCAGAAGACCAACCAATGTATTGTTTGTATTTTTGATGACGGTTATTTGAACCATTCCATTTTGATAGTATGTTTTTGATATGAGTTATGTACTATGCAAAGTTCAGATGAAGAACTCATTGATTTCAGTATTGTGTTCACACCTTAAAGGTGTGAAAGGAGGGATTGTTAGAAATTAAAATCAATGTTTTATGGCATGATTTAGTCTAATACATACCGTCAGTTTAAAAGCAGTCTTATGAAGAACTCATTGATTTCAGTATTGTGTTCACACCTTAAAAGGTGTGAAAGGAGGGATTGTTAGAAATTAAAATCAATATTCAATGATGTAATTTAGCGTAAACACATAGTAAGCTTTAAAAACTGTTTTTATTCTGAAAACAGTTCAGAGTAAAGTTTATTTTGAAAAGCTGTATCTAAAGACGTTGACAACAATGACGACTTCCTGTGAAGATCGAGGTGGGCGGCCCCCCTATGTCACAGCCCCCGGAGAGGAGGAGCGAAGGAGAGATGCAGGCGGGAGAATCAACGTGTGCTCGCTCTCTTCCCTTGGTACCAGCTGCGAGACAACACCGGCTTTGTTTCCCAACTACCCTTTGTTTGTTTCACTACCACGCTGCTTAAATTAAAGTAACCAATTTGAACCCTTTCAGAGACTCATTTGTCTCTTAATCTTTAAACTTCTTCCTGGACGCGAGAAAATCAGCACACATCAACAACAGCCAACCCCTCGTTTTGCATCTCCTGGAGACACAGAATCTGTGTAAAAAACCTCAACACTCAGTGATAAACATTTGCGACGCTATAAACGAAAGCGTACATCATAACATGTGGAGCTAGGGTAGCTAGAAACGCTAACATGGCTTACCTTGGTCAAAACTGGTCTTCAATGGCATTAAAACGATAAAAAAACGATGCTGCAGTTAATCCATAGGTTAATCCAATGTGTCTGTGTCCTCTTTGAAATGATTTCTGATAATGCATAAGCATAAAACTGCTTTTTCGTTTCCAAATGTCAGAGCGAGAGATCGGGTCCACTCACCACACACCATCCAAATCGACCAAGGGGGGCCAGAGATATGGAAAAAAAAACATTTTCACCCAAATCACCTCAGAGGTGGGGTGGTTTTGGCTAAACCTCTCTAAAAAGGTCAAATGTCACTTGTTTTGCATCAATCTTGATACAGGGTACTTATTATATGTTGTACTTTGGATTCCTAAAGCTTTTAGTCTACTAACCCATCATCCAAGGGTAGTTTTCACTATCTGTAAAAAATAATTTTTGGACGGACACTATAATTTACAGTTTTTTACTATGTAAAATCTGAATTTTCTTTAAAATAAAAACATCTATATTGATTCTGACACTTCTACATCCAACTCACAGATGTAACCTTGCTTTGATAAAATAAATTATTCATATAACCCTTTTAGAAGTTAAGTTGTAGTCATTTGTTTTGGGCCTGAAACATGAAAAACAGGCTTGGTGCTTAACAGGTTAACATTATCCATACAAATAAAGATTTGTCTGAACTTATAAAGTGGTTCCTAAAACTATCCCTTTAATCTGTAGATCAATATTGTAACAAATTAAATGACCACTTTATTCACACATGAATAAGAATCTCTTAACGAACAATTTGTTAACATGATGAAAAGATTGAAGAATATAGTTCTACTCTGTACTCCAAAACACCCACTGCTTAAAGTGTAGTGAATGTTTCCATCATGTCTCCCCCTTTATCCCTCAGTGTGTTTTAGGATGATTCTCATTTTACTTTAATAGTTTCCTCTTTACTACAATTTTAATTTACCAATTGATTAATTCATGATTAATAAATCTTTTTGTCTTTACATATGTATCAAGTCAATTCAAGTTCTTTAAATGTGGTCACTTTTATGTGCGTTTTGTGAATAAGTGTGTTTATGTGTAAACTCACTCATTCCCGTTTTCCTTTTCTCCTCCTCTGGTTTTCTCAAGCCGTGACCCCGACCTCCTCACTTCTAATCGACCATGCCAACTCCTCTGATTCTGTCTTCTCTTCAGTCCATCAGCTCTTGAATCCATCCACTGTAACTCTTTTAGGCAGCCTTTGGCCCAGTTACATCTGCAGCCCACATCATGCCACTGTTCTTGTACTGCTTTGCATTTCATCTCCTCCTTTACAGTCTCGCTACTGTTTTATGGAGGGCGGATTCTGCTCTCATGTCCCACACTTTGCTCTTGTGCCAAATCTCGTGGCTCAGCTTGGAACTTCATGCCCTGTCTGAGGGACTGATGAGAGTATCTCTCTGTATGTCAGCATGCCGTTTGGTTCTGGATGCCACAGGTGGAGATAGTTCTGGCTGCAGTTCTGGATGCAGCCTTGTTATTGTTGTCGTTTCAGCTCTGGTTCTCTGTCTGTTCGATGGAGAAGGAGGAGTCTCCTGTTGGGTTAGGTATCTTGTCTGCTTGGAGGGTCGGGGTCGTAGCCTTTCTGAAGCAGAGGGGGAGTCCAGGTCTCGGGACGCATTACCTAGGAAGTCTAGCACACTGAGGTCATAGAAATTCAACCCTTTCCACTCTGTCTTTTTCTAATCATACTATCTGTCTTAGTTGTTGAATGCCATCTAAACAATACAATTAGTGTCTACTAATGATATTACAAAAACTCCTTCTAAAAATTATTTCATCCATTGCTACATATTCACCCATCATAAGTCTTTCAGGAAACCATTTTCTCCTATAAATTGAAATACTTACATGTTTCAAGCATCACATATTCCACACACTACGAAAGAACATCTCCATACCTTCTCCAATATTCTAAATCCCACTGTTACTTAGAACAATAGTAAACCTGCAGAGGACACTAATCAGATCACAGTAATGTAAATTGACTCAAGTGTAAGCCCATGTCTACTTTCTATTATACTTATTACTTTTGGTGAACATTTATTTATATTATCTAAATTCCTTGTCTATGGCATGCAAATAGTTTGAGTGTAAAAATGTGTTTTTTTCTCTATGTATTTACACTCAACAGCAGTGGCGAGCCGTCAGGGCCCTCTAGGCCCTCTGTGAGGGCCTAAGATATTCCAAAAAATAATATTTAAAAACATTAAAAAAAAATATATTTTTTTAAAATATATATTTTTTTAATATTATTTTTGTTATAACTTTCATTAGTTTTACCGATTTGATTTGATTTAATAAAATAACATTTCCAAATAAATAAATCCTTCGAATCTGCCTGTTCAGTCTCTGTTTGAATGTGAAGGGTTACATGAAAGAAGCTCGTCTGGCCCTCTCTGCGATTCACAGAGGGCCCGCTATAGTAACTGAACGAGAGAGTAATGTCAAATGACAGTACAATTGACCAATCATATCTTCCCTCTAAATGGGTGGGTTTTATTATCGCGGACTAGATGACAAGTTCCGCCCGCTGTGAAACTTTTCTTGTTTCCATAGCAACAACAACTTCCTGTCAACAGCGTGAACTCGCCTTCAAAATAAAAGCATGCCAAATTACACTTAAGACATACAACTGAAACGAAAGTAACAAACACAATGCAATATCATTTTCAATTTCAAAGAACACAAATTGGGTTCACAGGTGTTGTTTTGTGTGGTAGAGGGTCGCTGTCATTGATGCGTTTTGCACCCTGGGCCGTTGTTTTGATATTCCGCTGAAGTATACGCTGTGACGCAATAACTCTTTTTTTTTCTTTTTTTCGAGGGAAGGGGTGGGGGTCAGAGGGCCTCGGTATAAAGCTCACGGCTCGCCACTGCTCAACAGATTTGTAAGTTTGCTCATATCCTGGTGGTGCCTTTCCTTAAAAATGTTCAATTACTTTTTGTTTTGCACCAGTTTTTTCAAAACCAGTTCTAACTGCCGTGCCGTTTCTGGAAATGTGGCGATACGGCTACACAATTTGTAAGAAGGTGCCAACATGTTCTTTGTTTAACTCTGATCTGGAGTGCATCTGCAGTGCATTCTACAACTTCCCATGGTCCACTCCATACAGCTTGCAACGACTTCATCTTGTGGAGTCTTACATTTACCCAATCACCTGGTCCAACAGAAATATTCATCATGGACCTGGCATATGCTTCCGCCTCAATTTTTCTAATATCCGACACTGGTTCTCCTATGTATTGTGAGGTGCTCGATTGTGGTGGATATTGCTGAGTGGGGCAATCTCTGGCCAAATGTCTACAATCTCCACATATGAAGCAGCCATCATCCCTTCTTCCTCTTGATCGTTGCTTTCCTCTCCATTGTCCCTTTTGTTGATGCTGTATGGGAGGGTATACCTGTGCTTGCGGCTGTACTTGGGTAGGAGGATACGCAGGCGTTTGCTGTTGAAGATACTGTGTGGGACATTCATTGGACCAATGTGACGTCTGACCACATGTGTAGCAGCCACCATTCTGGAAACCTCTACCTCTGAAACTTCCTCCTCCGCTTTGTTGGTTCTGCATTTGATTAGCTTCGGCATCTTTTTCAGCTACTTGTATCTTCAAAAGTCTTAGTTTTAGTGCTTTCATCACTTCGTCATTTCCCTCTGTGTTGCCTGGTATTTCATATCGTGGTGAATGAGATGTTGTCTCCATTCTTCAATGGGTTTAGCGTCTAATCCCACCTCGGCTTCCAGGCATGCCTGCACTGATTGGGGAAGGGCTTTAATGACCGCGTTCTTCCACAACATTACGACAGCCGGAGAAACGTCATGTCGTTCTCCAGTGCAGTCCTCCCACACTCCTTCACAGCTCTTCATGAAGGTATGCATGTCCTCCCCCGGTTCTTTTGTCAGGCTGTTGAGGGCATGTAAACTGCGTGTTGTCGGGTAGATGTGACGAATAGCAGCCCAATAGCTCGACCTGATATTGTTGAATGAAGTGTCATCTGGAGAGTTAGTGCATTGGGCCTTGAAATCTACTGCTCTTTCCTCTAGTCTTCCTTCCATCCGTCTAAGCAGTGCCCTCATGTTCCCAAGCACAGGTGGTCTTGGACAGTGTACTTCTCCAGATCTTTCACCCACTTCTGACCTCCTTGGGTGAGTGGAGGTAGCTTTGCCACTAATGATTCCATGTCCCTGTGAGTCCATGGTTGGTATTCAAATCCTCCTCTCTCAGCCGCTATCAATGGCATGGAGGTATGTGCACTGGTCTTGGTTCTGCCAGCTTTGGGGCATGTCCCAGGGTATTGTTGCTTGTTTTCGTCGCTACTATTGTTCTCTGAGGGAGATGCAAAACTGCGTCGTTGCTGTGACTGTTCTTGGTATGGTGAGTGTCTACTGGTTACAAACTGTGTACTGCCGTCGTCATCTTCATCTCCCTGTCCTTTGGAATAGTCTTTGTCAGGAGAGTAATTTGTTCGGCGTGTTGTTTGAGATTCTCCCCATTTTTGAGTTATTTGTTGTTTTCTTTCTTCCTTTTCTCTTTCTTGACTGTGTTTGTTTTGTCTTTCTACCATAATTTCTTGGAATCTTTCATCTTCTTGTCGTCTTTGCACCTGACGTTCTTGGTAATCATCTTCTGTCCTTTTTCTTTCTGCGGAATGTGTTGTTTCAGGAGAGCAACCAGTTCGGTAATTTTTCTCTTCTTGCTCTTTTTCCCATCTTTTCCTTTCTTCTTGTTCTTGTCTTTGTCTTTCTTCCTCTCTTCTTTTGAGTTCTTCCATTCCTCTGCCGAGTTCTGCTTCCATTCCTCTGCCGAGTTCTGCTTCCATTCCTCTGCCGAGTTCTGCTTCCATTCTTCTGCTGAGTTCTGCTATTCCTCTGCCGAGTTCTGCTTCCATTCTTCTGCTGAGTTCTGCTTCCAGTCTTCTGCCAAGTTCTTCCATTCTTCTGATGAGCTCCTCTTCCAGCTGGAATGACATGGGTGTTTGTAACCCATGTGATCTGTCTTGCTGAACTTGGTATTCTCTAGTCATGTCTTTCAACTTAATCATTTCAGCTTTTCTATGGGCTTCCGTTGGTCCAGGTTGATCATCTGCTGGAATCAATCCTCTCGTTTGCCACTGTGTCAACAATTCCTGTAGTTTTTTCCATATCTTCTGTCTATCACTTGGATTTGTTGTAGCATCTGATCTGATGTTTACCCTTCCCTTGATATCTGCAGTTGAGCCTGGCACTGCGAGTGCTCTTAACTTGGTGTCTTTTGGCGACATGTTTCTTAACCTGTTAAGCCCTGAGCCTGTTTTTCAGCTTTCAGGCTCGAAAATGCCACTAACACAACAAAGACTATATCTTCACTTCTAAAAGGGGTAAATTAATAATCTTTTTTCTCAAAGCAAGGTTACATCTGTGAGTTGGATGAAGAAGTGTCAGAAATCAATATAGATGTTTTTATTTTAAAATAAATTAATATGGAACATAGTAAAAACATGTAAATTCTATCTCCGCCTAAAAAAAAACCATTACAGATAGTGAAAACCACCCTTGGATGATGGGTTCCAAATTCCAACATTTCAGAAGCAAGCTGCTCCCTGAAAGTCTTCTGTGTGTATGGCTTTGTCCTGCTGGGGTCACTCGTCATCTTGTGCAGCTCCTTGTGGAGAATGAAGCTGTTCACCACGGCAATGTCCACAAAATGGTAAAAAAAAGTCTTGTACCATTTCATAGTTTTGTGGAGAACGCTGTAGTACCCGATCAAAGCGTCAGACACATCCACGCCACCCATGCTTCGGTTGTAGTCCAACACAGCGTCAGGAACGGGAACAGTCTTAGTCTGCCACACACGAGCCTGTTTCACTTTCCGCTGGACCGTCTGACCGCTGAAGGCCTCGTGCACTGTGGAGCACATGGTCACTTCACGGCTGTCCATCCACTTTATGAACAGGAGTTTGCCTTCCCTTATCCCTCTTAGGTGCCTTACAAACAATGGACGTCCACTCTCGGGAGCGTCGGAGTGGTGCGGTCACCCTAAGTGACAGACCTAAAGTATCCGGGATTCAGGCATCTTCCCTGGCTTGTACATTTTTGGTGATGCGCCCTGGAGGTATCAGACTATTTTAAACAACTTTTCCCCGCTTTTCAAACACTTATTCCGAGGTTTTAGCCAGTCATTTTGCACGAAATCATTTAACATTGACGGTCTCCTGAAAAAGCACATATTCTGTGCATTTTCAGGAGAGCGTCTATGTTAAATGATTTCGTGCAAAATGACTGTCTAAAACTCTCTTCCAGACATTTAAAAATACTTTCCCCGACCATTTAAACATTATTTCTGGCTTGTAAAGTGCAGTTATGCGCCCTGGAGATATTGCACTATTTACAAAATGTAGCACTCTGTTTATTTCACACCTCCAGGAGAGACCAGGGGGAAATCACCTCTCTCTGCCCCCTCACAGAGCCCCAAGGACGGACTAATTACCTCCAGCATGGGCCCCTAACAGTGGGACTCTGCACCTCCAGCAGAGACCAGGGGGAAATCACCTCTTTTTGCCCGCTCACAGAGCACCGAAGGACGGACTAGAGACCTCCAGCACCAGTCCCTAACAGGGGGACTCTGTTTATTTCACACCTCCAGGGCGGAGACCGGGAAAATCACCTCTCTCTGCCCGCTCACAGAGCCCCAAGGACGGACTAATTACCTCCAGCATGGGCCCCTAACAGTGGGACTCTGCACCTCCAGCAGAGACCAGGGGGAAATCACCTCTCTCTGCCCCCTCACAGAGCCCCAAGGACGGACTAATTACCTCCAGCATGTCCCCATAACAGTGGGACTCTGTTTCTTTCACAGCTCCAGCAGAGACCAGGGGAAAATCACCTCTCTCTGCCCCCTCACAGAGCCCCAAGGACGGACTAATTACCTCCAGCATGTCCCCATAACAGTGGGACTCTGTTTCTTTCACAGCTCCAGCAGAGACCAGGGGAAAATCACCTCTCTCTGCCCCCTCACAGAGCCCCAAGGACGGACTAATTACCTCCAGCATGGGCCCCTAACAGTGGGACTCTGCACCTCCAGCAGAGACCAGGGGGAAATCACCTCTTTTTGCCCGCTCACAGAGCACCGAAGGACGGACTAGAGACCTCCAGCACCAGTCCCTAACAGGGGGACTCTGTTTATTTCACACCTCCAGGGCGGAGACCGGGAAAATCACCTCTCATTGCCCGCTCACAGAGCCCCGAAGGACGGACTAATTACCTCCAGCATGGGCCCCTAACAGTGGGACTCTGCACCTCCAGCAGAGACCAGGGGGAAATCACCTCTTTTTGCCCGCTCACAGAGCCCCAAGGACGGACTAATTACCTCCAGCATGGGCCCCTAACAGTGGGACCTCCATAACCTTGCACACCCTGAGTCCCCGGGCCCCCACAGTTAAGCACTCCCCCACGGACTAAACACAGGTATTCACACCCACCAGAACCTCGTGCCCCTGGTGACCTTACAAGGGGGTGGTTTTATGGTGCTTCTGTGTCCGCCCATCAGCATCCATATTGGGCCTTCTTCACGGCATCACCCCCCCTTCTGTGGAGGGTATTCTCGTGCCCCTGGTGACCTTACAAGGGGGTGGTTTTATGGTGCTTCTGTGTCCGCCCATCAGCATCCATATTGGGCCTTCTTCACGGCATCACCCCCCCTTCTGTGGAGGGTATTCTCGTGCCCCTGGTGACCTTACAAGGGGGTGGTTTTATGGTGCTTCTGTGTCCGCCCATCAGCATCCATATTGGGCCTTCTTCACGGCATCACCCCCCCTTCTGTGGAGGGTATTCTCGTGCCCCTGGTGACCTTACAAGGGGGTGGATTTTATGGTGCTTCTGTGTCCGCCCATCAGCATCCATATTCGGCTTTCTTCACGGCATCACCCCCCCTTCTGGGCTGGAGGTTCAAACACTTTAACTTTTGTTCACCCTCCTCTGGCTTACACCTCCTCCGCCAACACTTGAGCGCTCATCACAGGGTTCAGCACCAAGGAGAGTGCCTCCCCGGTGCTGATGGAAAGTGGCACTTTTTCTGCCCCTGGTAATCATCAAGGTTATTGTTTTTTTTTTTTTTTTTTATTTTATTTGAACAAAAAACACAGTTGACAGTACAGAGAGGCTAAAACATAAACTATTTACACGTACTACTGCTACTATAACAGTACTACTAAATTTCTTAACCTACGTTTTAAAGTGCAGTTATGCGCCCTGGAGGTGTTGCACTATTAACAAAATGTATGCCCAGGATTCTGGCACCTTTCCTGGCTTGTAAAGTGCAGTTATGCGCCCTGGAGATATTGTACTATTTACAAAATGTATACACAGGATTATAATAATAATTATATACACGGTATACATATTCACAATGTTTAGCGGGATTCAGGGGACCAAATTAGGCGTCTAATTCTCACGGTGCACCAGGGCAAACAGGTTGAGTCCACGGCCCCTGCCCCATCATCAGGAGTGTCAACCAGCCCCGGTCCCGACTTCATTGGCCTCTTTCCCTCCCGCTTCCGCTTCCGCTGCTGCTGCCGCTCCAATGACCCATCAGGTGAAGATGATAGAGTTGTACTGTTATAGCAGCCCTCTTCGGAGGTCTCCCCATCTGACAGCGGTAGACATCCTTCTGATGATGATGCAGCTGCTGCCGCATCTGATGACGCCCTGAACATGGAGCGGATTCTCAATGCCTCCTTTATACCTGGCGCATTCGCGTAGAACCGGTCCGCCGTGGTTACGTCGTGACACATAAACCTGGCGAGAATCGACCGGCTTTCTGGATCTTGGTGATGCTTGATATTGTCAGCCAGGGCAGTGCGCAGGATTGTGAAGGTGACGGCTGTTTCTAGCCCAGCATCAGCCCATGCCCTCTTCAAGTGAGCGTTCAGGTTCTTGGAGGCCCGATTCCCCCTTGTGAAAAGGAAGAATTCATTCTGAGGACCCAGCAATGCCTCTTTAATCCCCATCCACCGCATGACCCAGCTAAACTCCTCTACTGTAAGCGCCAGCTGTGCTTCGCCATATGTCTTGGCCGTCTTGTGATCCTGCACATGGATGATGTAGCCCTCAGCAGTTCCCCTTATGGCTGCCTCTAAGACCTCACTGTTTTTCATGTTTGCGTACACGCCCGTACGGTGGCCATACAGGAGGCTCCAATGGAGGGTGAGATAGCCATAGAGAAGCTTCTGGGTGGTTGAGGTCGGCGTGCCGGCCATCAGGTCGAGGAGCTCCGGGATGCGCTTCTCAGCGGCCGCCATGGCGGCGAGAAGCTCCGCCTGGCTCGGCAGACGATCCAGTTTGTTCCTCTTCACCTTAAACTGATGTAGAGTGACTGCCTTATTCAAGTGTTTCATGTTGGCTTTCACCTCTCTCATTATGTGGGTCATATCAGACTGGGTGAGCTTGCACCCCCGGGGCTTTGACTCAGACATGTACCCCATGAACTGGTGCACATTCTTCAGGAAGAACTCTGATGTTGTGACTGCCCGGCCCGGCTTTACAATATACTCGCTCCAGCCACGGATCATCTTCATGTTTCTTAGGAACAGCCAGTCTGACAGGCGGTTAACACCATGGGCCATGTATACTATGAAGTTCTTTATCCGGCTGATCTTCGACACAACATTGTCTTTCTGTTTTACTGTCGGAGCGACACCCAAACAGTGATCCAAGTATGTCTGAAGGTACGCCTCCATGCTTCTAGGCAACGTGATTTCACGCATGGTATTCCCCCGTCCACACCCAGTGGACCAGTAATTTGAGGGAGAGGGCAAGTCATTAGCCAGCTTAGAGGCACGGGTCTTCCGGCATACAGGGGT
Organism: Trematomus bernacchii; assembly: GCF_902827165.1. Lineage (NCBI taxonomy): Eukaryota > Metazoa > Chordata > Actinopteri > Perciformes > Nototheniidae > Trematomus > Trematomus bernacchii. Next base: position 1,807,322 of record NW_022987797.1, on the reverse strand, counting down.
CTCGCTACCGGAGGCTACTGCAAACATGACAGTTTCCACCGGGGTCTTCACAGGGGTCTCGCTACCGGAGGCTACTGCAAACATGACAGTTTCCACCGGGGTCTTCACAGGGGTCTCGCTACCGGAGGCTACTGCAAACATGACAGTTTCCACCGGGGTCTTCACAGGGGTCTCGCTACCGGAGGCTACTGCAAACATGACAGTTTCCACCGGGGTCTTCACAGGGGTCTCGCTACCGGAGGCTACTGCAAACATGACAGTCTTCACCGGGGTCTTCACAGGGGTCTCGCTACTGGAGGCTACTGCAAACATGACAGTCTTCACCGGGCTCTTCTCAGGGGTCTCGCTACCGGAGGAAACTGGTAATATGACAGTCTTCACTGGGCTCTTCACAGGGTTCTTGACCGGTCTCTTTCCACCGGAGGCTACTGCAAGCATGACAGTCTTCATTGGGCTCTTCACAGGGTTCTTGACCGGTCTCTTCCCACCGGAGGCTACTGCAAGCATGACAGTCTTCACCGGGCTCCTCACAGGGGTCTCGCTACCGGAGGTTACTGGGGACTGCATGACAGTCTTCACCGGGCTCTTCACAGGGGTATTGCTGCCTGAGGCTACTGTGTTTATGCCGGAGGTATTTGGGATTGCCAGGCCCTTAAATCGTATACATTCGTCCTCTTCCTCAAGAACAGCAGCACTCTGCTTCCTGGGTTTTAGCTCCTTTTTCAGCCTGGAGCGCAGGGTCTTCACCTCATCATTGAGGGCATCCTTCTGAGCCCTCAATGCCACATTTTCCAGCATCACCTGCCTGCAGTCCTCGTTGTCACACTCGGTATGTGGGGAGAAGGGTGGAGGGTGCCCGGGGTATTCCTCCTCATTGTCTATATCCAATGATGTAGCCATTCCAATGATGGGGTTAGTCTCACGGAGGTCATGGAGCAACTGCAGTGCCACACTATGCTTCAGCCTTGCCATGACCTGATGTGCCTTATGTCGGGACAACTCAGGGTGGTCATGTTTTACATGACGGTCCAGTCTCTTCCCAGCGTACGAACACCCAGCGATGGGACAGGGTTTGGTCCGAACATTTATCCTTCCACTGGCTATTTTCAGGAGGATTCCCCTCTCCTCCAAGTTCCGCACTGCATGCTTGTGCTTAAGGTGTTTGTTCAATGCCAGATAGAAGAGTCTGCACACCGGGCATTCAGATGACATCCTTCCTGAAACACACATAATGATTTTGATCAAAATTATGTTATAGTTCTCCGTTTATATGCGTTAGCGTGAGCGGTGGTTGCGACACTGGGTCCGATGCATCAATTCATGGTGCATGGACGAAGGGAAGTATTGGGTTACCACCGGGTCAGATGGTCCCACTTCCGCACCAACGCGGGGCTGGTGATGGCAACATTGGGTCCGATGCATCAATACATGGTGCCCCGACCATGAGAGGGTTTGGGGTACCCCGGAACCAGGCACCACCCCAGCAGGAAACGGGTTGTATGGTCAAAGGAGGAAAGAGTGATAGAACCGGGGTAAAGCAAAGAAAGTGTCCGACAATAGTGACTTGTGAGGCGGCCAGAGAGTCTGTCATATCTCGGTCCTATCCTCCAGGCAACGCTGTGGCCAAAACTGGGCTAAAAACTAAAAAAACTAAAAAATATTTCATCCAGGGAAATTTGGGTGAAAATGAAAAAAAAGTACCCCCAAATAGTCCTTCATTAGCCAGCAGCAGTCCCCTGTCGACTCATGTGACATTCCTCCAGGGTTACATAGAACCAGGGTGTGGGCTCCGAGCCATCTCCGAGACATCTCTAGTCCGTGTTGATAATGGGGGGAAATGTACCCCAAAATAGTCCTTCATTAGCCAGCAGCAGTCCCCTGTCGACTCATGTGACATTCCTCCAGGGTTACATAGAACCAGGGTGTGGGCTCCGAGCCATCTCCGAGACATCTCTAGTCCGTGTTGATAATGGGGGAAATGTACCCCAAAATAGTGCATCATGACTCAGCAATCATCACACTCAACTTTGGTGAGAACCGGGCAAAATGGTCAAAATCCGTCAATGTGGGGGGTGAAACGGCTGTAAGCGAGCCCTGGGGGGGGCACCCGGGACCGGGCAGTGCCCCCGGGAGAAGGAACCGGGTCAAACGGGCCAAAACAGGGAAAAAAATAAAAATAAAAAGAACCAGGCAAAAGGGGGGAAAATGGGAAAAAAGTGTCCGAAAATAGTGCCTCATGACCCCGCAGGAGTCCCCCGCGGACTCCCCTGACATTCCTCCATGGTCGAAATCATCCAACTCAACTTTGGTGAGAACCGGGAAAAGGGGTCAAAATGTAAAAATTGTACCCCAAAATAGTGCCTCATGACCCCGCAGGAGTCCCCCGCGGACTCCCCTGACATTCCTCCATGGTCGAAATCATCCAACTCAACTTTGGTGATAACCGGGCAAAGGGGTCAAAATGTAAAAATTATACCCCAAAATAGTGCCTCAAAATCGGGTAGAGTCACCCTGC